>NW_027513355.1:1572500-1813329 GCF_048772815.1 Callospermophilus lateralis | reverse complement strand
AAAACAGTTTTCAAATGGAAATGAATGGGCCTCACCTGTGGCTCTTTGTTTAATTGCTTTGGAAAGGGATGTGTCTTTATCAGCCTCTTGGACCTGTGTGTGGCTGTGACTTAGATTCTCAGCACCTGATGGATCTTATGAATGATCCCATGTTAGCTTTCAAAACCAAAATGGCAAAAAAATATCATTCATTGTGGATGAAGTCTCTTGCCTTCCTCTGTTAGGTTCCTGCACTCCAACAAATGAGAATAGGGATTCTTTGGATCAAATGAGTTCTTAAAGCCCTGCAGAGGTGCTTGTGTTTTCGCATGACTCTAAATCACCTAAAGAATCCATACCTACAATCAGTAGGCCTCAAATTGGAGAAACACAGAAGTATTAACGGCAGGCTTATTTGTTCACTCCTGGTTCACAGCAACGGTGTCCAGGCTACCCTGACTTTAGGCAAATGAGGGGCAAACGAGCTGATTTTGGACACTGTCTTGGGCTGCACCCCTATTGGAAACCTCCAGCCAGAGTTTAAGATGATTGACTATATGGAATAAGGTGAGGGCCATGTGGGAGTGTTTTGGTTTTAATGTTGGTCATTTGTGTGGCATTGGAAAAAATGACTGGTTCCACGCGGGCTTGAACTCTGGTGTGATTCCCCTTAAACACTGGGTTTTGGAACTGAAAGTCAAGGAAGCATTGCTATGAATTTTGTTGGGATTTTAAGAGGTCACGCATGAAAGTCGCTCTTGGAAACTGAGACCTAGGCCCCGGGTAGATTTCCACAGAGGCCTGGGAATCTCAGCAAGGATATCACATGATTTTATTCTTAAAGAAATGGCAGCCATAGTTGAGAGTCAAAACACACATGCTCCTCAAATTGTAGACCTCAATGGGCCTGGCCTAATATGACCTTTTGTCCATTCTTTGGGAAGCCTTGCCTGTGAGATTTCTCCAGAGATTTCATTGAAATGAGCCTCCTCACCATTTAATGTTTGCTGAATGAATTGAAACCCACAGTGCCTCCAACTTCAATCTTGAAAAATGGCTAGATAAATACCATGAAATTTTGAAATTCCTATGACCAGGTGGCACTGGAGAAATATTGGATGTCCTATTGCTGATCATGAGTATACCAGACAGTGCCTTGATTTACTGAGTTTCATGAAAATGGTGTAGAACAGAGATGCCAGTAAGTTGGAGCCTGCTGAGTAGTGGGTCTAGAGCAGTGCTGGGGAGGTGTTTGATAAAACATCCGTGGTAGGGCCATGTGGATCTACCATTGGATTCCAAATGGCTTGTAACTGACATGGTGCTGCCAGCAGACCCTTATATGTAAAGGCATCTTGTTATATGGAGAGTTTTAAGAGGAAAATTAAGAATCAGGTTGATATGGACAAGGGGGCAATGGGGCAAGCTGTGAGAGATAGAAGCCTAGTTGGTGCATTCTCTTGCAGACCCTGACCCACCACACGTGACAGAACTCCCTCCAGCACTGTGTCCCAGTTTAGCTGCTAGTATTTCGTGAAACAAATACCAAACTCACAGTGCAGCAGCCTAAAAACCACAAAAAGTGGAGGAGGACCAAATGGCTTCACAGTCCACGCGGGGAGACGGGGAGACACTTAGTCCCCAGTGGCCTCAGTTTACCTATAAAGAGAGGATTCAGCACTGCTTCATCTTGTTCATTGGAAAATAAGAAACCATGTCCTCCAGGTCACATAGATGCAGACCCAGCTTTGATGGTCTCACTGCAAAGGAAGCCAAATCTCATGAAAACAACATATATTTAAAGTGCGGAAGCTCAGAGGCAGTTTCTCAAACAGTTTTTAGGCCAGCAGAGTTACATGTTTGTGGAGTGTTTACCATGTCCCTTACTTTAGGAAACTCCTAAACCACCTCCAAGGTTGTGAACTCCTGAGCATTTTCCATTCCAGATATGTATTCACTGATTGTGTAACTCTTCTCCTCTAATTGTGTCTTACTTGGGGTGAAGGTAATGTCAAGGCATTGTTTTGGATGAGAGCGGGAGGATATGTGTGCAGCATATATTTACATACACATTGGATTCATTTTCCAATTTTTCATTCGAAGTACTGAATCCCTGACACTAACCCATACCTAGTAGACTCAGACTATTCATCCTAATATAATGGGGAAAATTAACCCAACACAATAGAAATACAAGCACTTCAGAGGAGACATGTTCTATAGTTGGACTTGACATTTGCATTATATAAGGTAGGAGTTATACATCTAGTCAAATTTTAATTGAAATATTCTCCATGTGTTTTTAAACTTAACAAATATGTGAATACTTGTTTCCAATTTCTGTAGCCTATTCACACATGTATATTTATATGCATATATAGAATCCTACCAGGTATCACACGTACATTTTTGTAAGGTGGATGTCTTGGCAGATACAAATTGTGAGAAGTGTTCACTCCTCCTAAATGCTGTTGGAAATGAAAATTCAACCTATAAGAGAGCGTCCTAGAAGAACAACATTATACATAAACTCATGTTCAGTAACATAAATATTTTTGCATCTGTGGATGATATATATTTACTGATGAATTTTGATTGGCATTTATATTGGTACTTTTTAATGTCTGTGAGTGTTGTGTGTGTGTGTGTGTGTGTGTGTGTGTGTGTGTGTGTGTATAGATATAGATATAGATATACTCTCCAAAGTTTTCCAAATATGAAATATATGTGTCTAGTATACACTCTCTAAATTCATTCATGTTCATTTATGTTGATTTATAATCCACTTTTCAGAAGATTATAATCAGAAATATTCATCCACCTGAAATACATATTTGTTTCCTAGTACTGACTACTAACTTCAGTGAAGGGTGCATACAAATCCTAATTATTCCACAGTATCTGACCCAGTCTAACATCAATGCAAGTAGACTCCTATGGGACATGATATGTAATTTGTCATTCATTTGTATTCGACACTGGTGCATTATGGTTTCTTCAGTTTTTGCACATCATAGGATATACATTTCATCCACAAGTTCACAAATTAATAGGCATTTGTTTCAACATTAATCACTTCTTGCTTCAGAACACATGTATTGTCAGGGTTTCTTGACTGGTCTTTTCATGAGACTTCTTTCCAAACACATTATTTTGAATTTTCATAATCATTTTGAAGCAAAACTCACACACTCTTCATGATAAACCAAAACACTAATATTTCCATTAGATATATAACTGGTTGGAATGAATTATTATATATCAATAAACAATTTCCTTTTATTTTTCAGATATCAGTTCAATTCATTATTTAAAGTTCAAAAAAGTTATATTATTTATTCAAGTATGGTCTATTCGTGGTTTTTCTCTATGTTCATAGAAACAGGGTACACCTATTTGTACCCCCGATTCTCATTTGACATCTTCAATATATTGCTCCCAGAAATGGTGAAAGAAATACTCATGTCACCTCATTATCACAGTAATATTCTGGACAAAAAATGGAAAGGTCACACTTATGATTGTACCAAAGCCTAAATGGAAAGTGAACATGGATTTCTAAAAACATCCATGTACAGGTTGCCTAATGCTGTCAATTGTCACTCCTATTGGTGACTACATATTTGTTTTTTCCTAATTTATATATTGAAACTCAACCCTGTTGAAAATGTCTAATTCTATCCCTCACTTTATACTTTGCCTGATTTCGTAATGTTTCCATTGATATCTGCTTTTCTACATATTTTCCCCAGTTCAACAAAGTGTCTGACCCTTCATATGTGCTAACATTTACATTCACTCTATAACCAAAAGTCTATTGCTAAAGTACTTTTGGTCCAAATCCTATACTCACTCGTCTTCCTAAACCTACCGAATATCTTCCTAATCCTACTGAATATCCCTTTTTGACTGGATGTTCTCTTCTAAATTCAATCATCCAATGTACAAGGTCCTATGCCATTGTATATCAAATTATCTGAGACATCTTTGCAGAACATAATTCAAAGCTAAGTATCCCAATCAAGGGCAAAACCCTTCTGGGCTTCAAAGCATACCTAGATTTCTTTTTTCATACTTATATTTCACCTCTATATTCTTGTAAATATTGCAGGTTCCCAATCCCATTATTCATCGCACAGAATCTTTCGTCACCAAATCAAACCTGTTTTTAACCCCAAGTATACACTGTTCCCTCAATCATTTTACAGAAGAGCAGGGACAGAGGGGTTCTTACAATACAGGAAAGTTGGGGATCTTCCACCAGATGAGAACCTCAAATGTCCATGCACAAATGATACCTGGAGAAGTTGTAGGCAGGTATGAAGCTCCTGAGAGAGCAAAAGCCATCTTCCATGGCAAACAACCTGGTCAGGATGAAGGGATGTGTCTGAATCTGCCTCTCTCTTCTTATTGTAGACAAGGTGGAACAATCCAGGCCTGAGTGGAGAGCTGTTCCCGGGTGCCAATGGTTGATATACATTCTACCTTATGAAAGTGTCACAGGAAGTAGGGGAAACCTCCATCTTATGTAACCCTTGGAAGCAACTGTTAGGACAAAGTGGTTGCCAAGGCAGTGACCTCATTCAGTTCCAAAGAATGTGACATACCTCATTTCCTTGGTGATGGAACTCTCTGAACTTGGTATCCAAGAAGCCAGGCACCCAGAGGCAGTCCCAGTCCCAGGCCCAGTGGGCTCACTTGTTTGGATTTACCAAGGACAGAGTCAGTTTTCTTGGTACCTAATGATGTGAGGAGGGCCAAATGCCAGGAGAGCTCTGAAGATGGACCTTTCCTGAGAAAACAGGTAGTGGCTAACACTTTTTCCTCACATCTTCACAGAGTTGGTCAAGGAAACAAGATCTGAGAGAAGACAGGCCATTTCGGGGGAACATAGTATGGCCCACCAGTAAGAGGACACTCCGGATAGTCACAGACCTACTTGGGGGAAGGAGGTGCCTTTGTGGGAGTGGGTGTGGGTTTGTTGTTTTGTCTCATGTTCTGAGAATAGATCGAAAAGGCGGTTTGTTTGGTTTGGAGCAGACAGTTTCTAGTAAGTCATTTGACAAGGCGAGTGTTTCTGTTTATGTGTATCCCACTGTGTCCGTTGTTGTAGACATTAGAAAAGAGAATGCATTAATGGATGTGTCCTGTCTAGTATAAATCTTCCCTATAATTCATCCTGCCCAATATATGAATGGACTGCAGCTTGTCTTATCGATGTGCAACACCTGCTATCTTTCTAAGTTGTTGTTTTCTTCCTGAATTCTGGCCACTCTCCAGAATGGGCTCAGGGATTTGTGTCCAAAATATGTACCACCTCCAAGCTCTGTGACATGGCCATGTAAAGGATAGTTGAAGAGAATGGCGAGCATCTCAGAAAACTCAGATATCAGTGTGACCAGGAAAGTCTTAGTGCAGAAACACTGCTTTGGGCTATTTGCTTACTTATTGTTGTGTTGCACTGAATGTCAGGAAGGTCTTTGCCTCAGGCAACCCCTTTGTGAAGCCTGAAGAAAACAGTTTTCAAATGGAAATTAATGGGCCTCACCTGTGGTTCTTTGCTTAATTGCTTTGGAAAGGGATGTGTCTTTATCAGCCTCTTGGTCTGTGTGTGGCTGTGACTTAGATTCTCAGCACCTGATGGATCTTAAGAATGATCCCATGTGAGCTTCCAAAACCAAAATGGCAAAAAATATCATTCATTGTGGATGAAGACTCTTGCCTTCCTCTGTTAGGTTCCTGCACTCCAACAAATGAGAATAGGGATTCTTTGGATCAAATGAGTTCTTCAAAGCCCTGCAGAGGTGCTTGTGTTTTCGCATGACTCTAAATCACCTAAAGAATCGATACCTAAAATCAGTAGCCCTCAAATTGGAGAAACATAGAAGTATTAACGGCAGGCTTATTTGTTCACTCCTGGTTCACAGCAACGGTGTCCAGGCTAC
Organism: Callospermophilus lateralis; assembly: GCF_048772815.1. Taxonomy (NCBI): domain Eukaryota; kingdom Metazoa; phylum Chordata; class Mammalia; order Rodentia; family Sciuridae; genus Callospermophilus; species Callospermophilus lateralis. The sequence continues at coordinate 1,807,405 of NW_027513355.1, read as the reverse complement.
CCTGACTTTAGGCAAATGAGGGGCAAACGAGCTGATTTTGGACACTGTCTTGGGCTGCACCCCTCATGGAAACCTCCAGCCAGATGTTAAGATGATTGACTATATGGAATAAGGTGAGGGCCATGTGGGAGTGTTTTGGTTTTAATGTTGGTCATTTGTGTGGCATTGGAAAAAATGACTGGTTCCACGTGGGCTTGAACTCTGGTGTGATTCCACTTAAACACTGGGTTTTCTAACTGAAAGTCAAGGAAGCATTGCTATGAATTTTGTTGGGATTTTAAGAGGTCACGCATGAAAGTCGCTCTTGGAAACTGAGACCTAGGCCCCGGGTAGATTTCCACAGAGGCCTGGGAATCTCAGCAAGGACATCACATGATTTTTTCTTAAAGAAATGGCATCCATAGTTGAGAGTCAAAACACACATGCACCTCACATTGTAGACCTCAATGGGCCTGGCCTAATGTGACCTTTTGTCCATTCTTTGGGAAGCCTTGCCTGTGAGATTTTTCCAGAGATTTCATTGAAATGAGCTTCCTCACCATTTAATTTTTGCTGAATGAATTGAAACCCACAGTGCCTCCAACTTCAAGCTTGAAAAATGGCTAGATAAATACCATGAAATTTTTGAAATTCCTATGACCAGGTGGCACTGGAGAAACATTGGATGTCCTATTGCTGATCATGAGTATTCCAGACAGTGCCTTGATTTACTGAGTTTCATGAAAATGGTGTAGAACAGAGATGCCAGTAAGTTGGAGCCTGCTGAGTAGTGGGTCTAGAGCAGTGGTGGGGAGGTGTTTGATAAAACATCCGTGGTAGGGCCATGTGGATCTACCATTGGATTCCAAATGGCTTGTAACTGACATGGTGCTGCCAGCAGACACTTATATGTAAAGGCATCTTGTTATATGGAGAGTTTTAAGAGGAAAATGAAGAATCAGGTTGATATGGACAAGGGGGCAATGGGGCAAGCTGTGAGAGATAGAAGCCTAGTTGGTGCATTCTCTTGCAGACCCTGACCCACCACACGTGACAGAACTCCCTCCAGCACTGTGTCCCAGTTTAGCTGCTAGTATTTCGTGAAACAAATACCAAACTCACAGTGCAGCAGCCTAAACACCACAAAAAGTGGAGGAGAACCAAATGGCTTCACAGTCCACATGGGGAGACGGGGAGACACTTAGTCTCTAGTGACCTTAATTTACCTAAAAATAGAGGATTCAGCACTGCTTCATCTTGTTCATTGGAAAATAAGAAACCATGTCCTCCAGGTCACATAGATGCAGACCCAGCTTTGATGGTCTCACTACAAAGGAAGCCAAATCTCATGAAAACAACATATATTTCAAGTGCGGAAGCTCAGAGGCAGTTTCTCAAAAAGTTTTTAGGGCAGCAGAGCTTCATGTTTGTGGAGTGTTTACCCTGTCCCTTACTTTTGGAAACACCTCTACCACCTCCAAGGTTGTGAACTCCTGAGCATTTTCCATTCCAGATATGTATTCACTGATTTTGTAACTCTTCTCCTCTAATTGTGTCTTACTTGGGGTGAAGGTAATGTCAAGGCATTGTTCTGGATGAGAGCGTGAGGATATTTGTGCAGCATATATTTACATACACATTGGATTCATTTTCCAATTTTCCATTAGAAGTACTGAATCCCGGACACTAAAACTTACCTAGTAGACTCAGAATATTCATCCTAATATAATGGGGAAATTTAACCCAACACAATAGAAATACAAGCACTTCAGAGGAGACATGTTGTATAGTTGGACTTGACATTTGCATTATATAAGGTAGGAGTTATAAATCTCGTCAAATTTTAATTGAAATATTCTCCATGTGTTTTTAAGCTTAACAAATATATGAATTCTTATTTCCCTTTTCTGTAGCCTATTCACACATGTATATTTATATGCATATATAGAATCCTACCAGGTATCACACATACATTTTTGTGAGGTGGCTGTCTTGGCAGATACAAATTGTGAGAAGTCTTCACTCCTCCTAAATGCTGTTGGAAATGAAAATTCAACCTATAGGAGAACGTCCTAGTAGAACAAAATTATGCATAAACTCATGTTCAGTAAAATAAATATTTTTGCATCTGTGGATGATATATATTTACTGATGAATTTCGATTGGCATTTATATTGGTACTTTTTAATGTCTGTGAGTTGTGTGTGTGTGTGTGTCTGTGTGTGTGTGTGTGTCTCTGTGTGTGTATGTCTGTGTGTGTGTATAGACATAGATATATATATACTCTCCAAATTTTTCAAAATATGAAAAAATGTGTCTATTATATACTCTCTAAATTCATTCATGTACATGTATGTGGATTTATAATCAACTTTTCACAAGATTATAATCAGAAATATTCATCCACCTGAAATACATATTTGTTTCATAGTACTGAAACCTAACTTCAGTGAATGGTGCATACAAATCCTAATTACTCTACAGTAACTGACCCAGTCTAACATCAATGCAAGAAGACTCCTATGGGACATGATATGTAATTTGTCATTCATTTGTATTCGACACTGGTACATTATTGTTTCTTCAGTTTTTGCACATCACAGGATATATATTGCATCCACAAGTTCACAAATTAATAGGCATTTGTTTCAACTTTAATGACTTCTTGCTTCAGAACACATGTATTGTCAGGGTTTCTTGACTGGTCCTTTCATCAGACTTCTTTCCAAACACATAATTTTGAATTTCCATAATCATTTTGAAGCAAAACTCACACACTCTTCATGATAAACCAAAACACTAATATTTCCAATAGATATATAACTGGTTGGAATGAATGATTGTATATCAATATACGATTTCCTTTAATTTTTCACATATCAGTTCAATTCATTATTTAAAGTTGAAAAAATTATATTATTTATTCACAGTATGGTCTATTCATGCTTTTTTTCTATGTTCATAGAAACAGGGTACACCTCTTTGTACCCCGATTCTAATATTACATCTTCAATATATTGCTCCCAGAAATGGTGAAAGAAATACTCATGTCACCTCATTATCACAGTAATATTCTGGACAAAAAATGGAAAGGTCACACTTATGATTGTACCAAAGCCTAAATGGAAAGTGAACATGGATTTCTAAAAACATCCATTTCCAGGTTGCCTAATGCTGTCAATTGTCAATCCTATTGGTGACTACATATTTGTTTTTTCCTATTTATATATTCAAACTCAACACTGTTGAAAATGTCTAATTCTATCCCTCACTTTATACTTTGCCTGATTTCGTAATGTTTTTATTGATATCTGCTTTTCTACATATTTTCCCCAGTTCAACATAGTGACTGACTCTTCATATGTGCTGACATTTACATTCACTCTATAACCAAAAGTCTATTGCTAAAGAACTTTTGGTCCAAATCCTGTACTCACTCTTCTTCCTAAACCTACCGACTATCTTCCTAATCCTACTGAATATCCCTTTTTGACCTGATGTTCTCTTCTAAATTCTATCATCCAATGTACAAAGTCCTATGCCATTGTAATTCGAATTATCTGAGACATCTTTGCAGAACATAATTCAAAGCTAAGTATCCCAATCAAGGGCAAAACCCTTCTGGGCTTCAAAGCATACCTAGATTTCTGTTATCATACTTATATTTCACCTCTATATTCTTGTAAATATTGCAGGTTCCCAATGCCATTATTCATCGCACAGAATCATTCGTCACCAAATCAAACCTGTTTTTAACCCCAAGTATACACTGTTCCCTCAATCATTTTACAGAAGAGCAGGGACAGAGGGGTTCTTACAATACAGGAAAGTTGGGGATCTTCCACCAGATGAGAACCTCAAATGTCCATGCACAAATGATACCTGGAGAAGATGTAGGCAGGTATGAAGCACTTGAGAGAGCAAAAGTCATCTTCCATGGCAAACAACCTGGTCAGGATGAAGGGATGTGTCTGAATCTGCCTCTCTCTTCTTACTGTAGACAAGGTGGAACAATCCAGGCCTGAGTGGAGAGCTGTTCCAGGGTGCCAATGGTTGATATACATTCTACCTTATGAAAGTGTCACAGGAAGTAGGGGAAACCTCCATCTTATGTAACCCTTGGAAGCAACTGTTAGGACAAAGTGGTTGCCAAGGCAGTGACCTCATTCAGTTCCAAAGAATGTGACATACCTCATTTCCTTGGTGATGGAACTCTCTGAACTTGGTATCCAAGAAGCCAGGCACGCAGAGGCAGTCCCAGTCCCAGGCCCAGTGGGCTCACTTGTTTGGATTTACCAAGGACAGAGTCAGTTTTCTTGGTACCTAATGATGTGAGGATGGCCAAATGCCAGGAGAGCTCTGAAGATGGACCTTTCCTGAGAAAACAGGTAGTGGCTAACCACTTTTTCCTGACTTCTTCACAGAGTTGGTCAAGGAAACAAGATCTGAGAGAAGACAGGCCATTTTGGGGGAACATAGTATGGCCCACCAGTCAGAGGACACTCCGGATAGTCACAGACCTACTTGGGGGAAGGAGGTGCCTTTGTGGGAGTGGGTGTGGGTTTGTTGTTTTGTCTCATGTTCTGAGAATAGACCGAAAAGGCGGTTTGTTTGGTTTGGAGCAGACAGTTTCTAGTAAGTCATTTGACAAGGCGAGTGTTTCTGTTTATGTGTATCCCACTGTGTCCGTTGTTGTAGACATTAGAAAAGAGAATGCATTAATGGATGTGTCCTGTCTAGTATAAATCTTCCCTATAATTCATCCTGCCCAATATATGAATGGACTGCAGCTTGTCTTATCGATGTGCAACAACTGCTATCTTTCTAAGTTGTTGTTTTCTTCCTGAATTCTGGCCACTCTCCAGAATGGGCTCAGGGATTTGTGTCCAAAATATGTACCACCTCCAAGCTCTGTGACATGGCCATGTAAAGGATAGTTGAAGAGAATGGCGAGCATCTCAGAAAACTCAGATATCAGTGTGACCAGTAAAGTGCAGAAACACTGCCTTGGGCTTTTTGCTTACTTATTGTTGTGTTGCACTGAATGTCAGGAAGGTCTTTGCATCAGGCCACCCCTTTGTGAAGCCTGAAGAAAACAGTTTTCAAATGGAAATGAATGGGCCTCACCTGTGGCTCTTTGCTTAATTGCTTTGGAAAGGGATGTGTCTTTATCAGCCTCTTGGACCTGTGTGTGGCTGTGACTTAGATTCTCAGCACCTGATGGATCTTAAGAATGATCCCATGTGAGCTTCCAAAACTAAATGGCAAAAAATATCATTCATTGTGGATGAAGACTCTTGCCTTCCTCTGTTAGGTTCCTGCACTCCAACAAATATGAATAGGGATTCTGTGAGTCAAATGAGTTCTTCAAAGCCCTGCAGAGGTGCTTGTGTTTTCGCATGACTCTAAATCACCTAAAGAATCGATACCTAAAATCAGTAGCGATCAAATTGGAGAAACATAGAAGTATTAATGGCAGGCTTATTTGTTCACTCCTGGTTCACAGCAACGGTGTCCAGGCTACCCTGACTTTAGGCAAATGAGGGGCAAACGAGCTGATTTTGGACACTGTCTTGGGCTGCACCCCTCATGGAAACCTCCAGCCAGAGGTTAAGATGATTGACTATATGGAAAAATGTGAGGGCCATGTGGGAGTGTTTTGGTTTTAATGTTGGTCATTTGTGTGGCATTGGAAAAAATGACTGGGTCCACGTGGGCTTGAACTCTGGTGTGATTCCCCTTAGACACTGGGTTTTGGAACTGAACTCAGAGAAGCATTGCCATGAATTTTGTTGGGATTTTAAGAGGCCACGCATGAAAGTCGCTCTTGGAAACTGAGACCTAGGCCCCGGGTAGATTTCCACTGAGGCCTGGGAATCTCAGCAAGGATATCACATGATTTTATTCTTAAAGAAATGGCAGCCATAATTGAGAGTCAAAACACACATGGACCTCACATTGTTAACCTCAATGGGCCTGGCCTAATGTGACGTTTTGTCCATTCTTTGGGAAGCCTTGCCTGTGACAGTTCTCCAGATATTTCATTGAAATGAGCGTCCTCACCATTTAATGTTTGCCTAATGAATTGATACCCACAGTGCCTCCAACTTCATGCTTGAAAAATGGCTAGATAAATACCATAAAATTTTTGAAATTCCTATGACCAGGTGGCACTGGAGAAACATTGGATGTCCTGTTGCTGATCATGAGTATACCAGACAGTGCCTTGATTTACTGAGTTTCATGAAAATGGTGTAGAACAGAGATGCCAGTAATTTGGAGCCTGCTGAGTAGTGGGACTAGAGCAGTGGTTTGGAGGCGTTTGATAAAACATCCGTGGTAGGACCATGTGCATCTACCATTGGATTCCAAATGGCTTGTAACTGACATGGTGCTGCCAGCAGACCGTTATATGTAAAGGCATCTTGTTATATGGAGAGTTTTAAGAGGAAAATGAAGAATCAGGTTGATATGGACAAGGGGGCAATGGGGCAAGCTGTGAGAGATAGAAGCCTAGTTGGTGCATTCTCTTGCAGACCCTGACCCACCACACGTGACAGAACTCCCTCCAGCACTGTGTCCCAGTTTAGCTGCTAGTATTTCGTGAAACAAATACCAAACTCACAGTGCAGCAGCCTAAAAACCACAAAAAGTGGAGGAGGACCAAATGGCTTCACAGTCCACATGGGGAGACGGGGAGACACTTCGTCCCCAGTGGCCTCAGTTTACCTATAAAGAGAGGATTCAGCACTGCTTCATCTTGTTCATTGGAAAATAAGAAACCATGTCCTCCAGGTCACATAGATGCAGACCCAGCTTTGATGGTCTCACTACAAAAGAAGCCAAATCTCATGAAAACAACAAATATTTCAATTGTGGAAGCTCAGAGGCAGTTTCTCAAAAAGTTTTTAGGCCAGCAGAGTTACATGTTTGTGGAGTGTTTACCATGTCCCTTACTTTTGGAAACTCCCAAACCACCTCCAAGGTTGTGAACTCCTGAGCGTTTTCCATTCCAGATATGTATTCACTGTTTGTGTAACTCTTCTCCTCTAATTGTGTCTTACTTGGGGTGAAGGTAATGTCAAGGCATTGTTTTGGATGAGAGCGGGAGGATATGTGTGCAGCATATATTTACATACACATTGGATTCATTTTCCAATTTTTCATTTTAAGTACTGAATCCCTGACACTAACCCATACCTAGTAGACTCAGACTATTCATCCTAATATAATGGGGAAAATTAACCCAACACAATAGAAATACAAGCACTTCAGAGGAGACATGTTCTATAGTTGGACTTGACATTTGCATTATATAAGGTAGGAGTTATACATCTAGTCAAATTTTAATTGAAATATTCTCCATGTGTTTTTAAACTTAACAAATATGTGAATACTTGTTTCCAATTTCTGTAGCCTATTCACACATGTATATTTATATGCATATATAGAATCCTACCAGGTATCACACGTACATTTTTGTAAGGTGGATGTCTTGGCAGATACAAATTGTGAGAAGTGTTCACACCTCCTAAATGCTGTTGGAAATGAAAATTCAACCTATAAGAGAGCGTCCTAGAAGAACAACATTATACATAAACTCATGTTCAGTAACATAAATATTTTTGCATCTGTGGATGATATATATTTACTGATGAATTTTGATTGGCATTTATATTGGTACTTTTTAATGTCTGTGAGTGTTGTGTGTGTGTGTGTGTGTGTGTGTGTATAGATATAGATATAGATATACTCTCCAAAGTTTTCCAAATATGAAATATATGTGTCTAGTATACACTCTCTAAATTCATTCATGTTCATGTATGTTGATTTATAATCAACTTTTCACAAGATTATAATCAGAAAAATTCATCCACCTGAAATACATATTTGTTTCCTAGTACTGACTACTAACTTCAGTGAAGGGTGCATACAAATCCTAATTATTCTACAGTATCTGACCCAGTCTAACATCAATGCAAGTAGACTCCTATGGGACATGATATGTAATTTGTCATTCATTTGTATTCGACACTGGTACATTATTGTTTCTTCAGTTTTTGCACATCATAGGATATACATTTCATCCCCAAGTTCACAAATTAATAGGCATTTATTTCAACATTAATCACTTCTTGCTTCAGAACACATGTATTGTCAGGGTTTCTTGACTGGTCTTTTCATGAGACTTCTTTCCAAACACATTATTTTGAATTTCCATAATCATTTTGAAGCAAAACTCACACACTCTTCATGATAAACCAAAACACTAATATTTCCATTAGATATATAACTGGTTGGAATGAATGATTGTATATCAATATACAATTTCCTTTAATTTTTCAGATATCAGTTCAATTCATTATTCAAAGATCAAAAAAGTTATATTATTTATTCACAGTATGGTCTATTCGTGGTTTTTCTCTGTGTTCATAGAAACAGGGTACACCTATTTGTACCCCCGATTCTAATTTTACATCTTCAATATATTGCTCCCAGAAATGGTGAAAGAAATACTCATGTCACCTCATTATCACAGTAATATTCTGGACAAAAAATGGAAAGGTCACACTTATGATTGTACCAAAGCCTAAATGGAAAGTGAACATGGATTTCTAAAAACATCCATGTCCAGGTTTCCTAATGCTGTCAATTGTCTCTCCTATTGGTGACTACATATTTGTTTTTTCCTAATTTATATATTGAAACTCAACCCTGTTGAAAATGTCTAATTCTATCCCTCACTTTATACTTTGCCTGATTTCGTAATGTTTCCATTGATATCTGCTTTTCTACATATTTTCCCCAGTTCAACATAGTGTCTGACTCTTCATATGTGCTGACATTTACATTCACTCTATAACCAAAAGTCTATTGCTAAAGAACTTTTGGTCCAAATCCTATACTCACTCGTCTTCCTAAACCTACCGACTATCTTCCTAATCCTACTGAATATCCCTTTTTGACTGGATGTTCTCTTCTAAATTCAATCATCCAATGTACAAGGTCCTATGCCATTGTATATCAAATTATCTGAGACATCTTTGCAGAACAAAATTCAAAGCTAAGTATCCCAATCAAGGGCAAAACCCTTCTGGGCTTCAAAGCATACCTAGATTTGTTTTTCATACTTATATTTCACCTCTATATTCTTGTAAATATTGCAGGTTCCCAATCCCATTATTCATCGCACAGAATCTTTCGTCACCAAATCAAACCTGTTTTTATCCCCAAGTATACACTGTTCCCTCAATCATTTTACAGAAGAGCAGGGACAGAGGGGTTCTTACAATACAGGAAAGTTGGGGATCTTCCACCAGATGAGAACCTCAAATGTCCATGCACAAATGATACCTGGAGAAGTTGTAGGCAGGTATGAAGCACCTGAGAGAGCAAAAGTCAACTTCCATGGCAAACAACCTGGTCAGGATGAAGGGATGTGTCTGAATGTGCCTCTCACTTCTTATTGTAGACAAGGTGGAACAATCCAGGCCTGAGTGGAGAGCTGTTCCCGGGTGCCAATGGTTGATATACATTCTACCTTATGAAAGTGTCACAGGAAGTAGGGGAAACCTCCATCTTATGTAACCCTTGGAAGCAACTGTTAGGACAAAGTGGTTGCCAAGGCAGTGACCTCATTCAGTTCCAAAGAATGTGACATACCTCATTTCCTTGGTGATGGAACTCTCTGAACTTGGTATCCAAGAAGCCAGGCACCCAGAGGCAGTCCCAGTCCCAGTCCCAGTGGGCTCACTTGTTTGGATTTACCAAGGACAGAGTGAGTTTTCTTGGTACCTAATGATGTGAGGATGGCCAAATGCCAGGAGAGCTCTGAAGATGGACCTTTCCTGAGAAAACAGGTAGTGGCTAACCACTTTTCCCTGACATCTTCACAGAGTTGGTCAAGGAAACAAGATCTGAGAGAAAACAGGCCATTTCGGGGGAACATAGTATGGCCCACCAGTCAGAGGACACTCCGGATAGTCACAGACCTACTTGGGGGAAGGAGGTGCCTTTGTGGGAGTGGGTGTGGGTTTGTTGTATTGTCTCATGTTCTGAGAATAGACCGAAAAGGCGGTTTGTTTGGTTTGGAGCAGACAGTTTCTAGTAAGTCATTTGACAAGGCAAGTGTTTCTGTTTATGTGTATCCCACTGTGTCCTTTGTTGTAGACATTAGAAAAGAGAATGCATTAATGGATGTGTCCTGTCTAGTATAAATCATCCCTATAATTCATCCTGCCCAATATATGAATGGACTGCAGCTTGTCTTATCGATGTGCAACACCTGCTATCTTTCTAAGTTGTTGTTTTCTTCCTGAATTCTGGCCACTCTCCAGAATGGGCTCAGGGATTTGTGTCCAAAATATGTATCACCTCCAAGCTCTGTGACATGGCCATGTAAAGGATAGTTGAAGAGAATGGCGAGCATCTCAGAAAACTCAGATATCAGTGTGACCAGGAAAGTCTCAGTGCAGAAACACTGCTTTGGGCTTTTTGCTTACTTATTGTTGTGTTGCACTGAATGTCAGGAAGGTCTTTGCCTCAGGCCACCCCTTTGTGAAGCCTGAAGAAAACAGTTTTCAAATGGAAATGAATGGGCCTCACCTGTGGTTCTTTGCTTAATTGCTTTGGAAAGGGATGTGTCTTTATCAGCCTCTTGGTCCTGTGTGTGGCTGTGACTTAGATTCTCAGCACCTGATGGATCTTAAGAATGATCCCATGTGAGCTTCCAAAACCAGAATGGCAAAAAATATCATTCATTGTGGATGAAGACTCTTGCCTTCCTCTGTTAGGTTCCTGTGCTCCAACAAATATGAATAGGGTTTCTGTGAGTCAAATGAGTTCTTCAAAGCCCTGCAGAGGTGCTTGAGTTTTCGCATGACTCTAAATCACCTAAAGAATCGATACCTAAAATCAGTAGCCCTCAAATTGGAGAAACATAAAAGTATTAACGGCAGGCTTATTTGTTCACTCCTGGTTCACAGCAACGGTGTCCAGGCTACCCTGACTTTAGGCAAATGAGGGGCAAACGAGCTGATTTTGGACACTGTCTTGGGCTGCACCCCTCATGGAAACCTCCAGCCAGAGTTTAAGATGATTGACTATATGGAATAAGGTGAGGGCCATGTGGGAGTGTTGGGTTTTAATGTTGGTCATTTGTGTGGCATTGGAAAAAATGACTGGTTCCACGTGGGCTTGAACTCTGGTGTGATTCCCCTTAAACACTGGGTTTTGGAACTGAACTCAGAGAAGCATTGCTATGAATTTTGTTGGGATTTTAAGAGGCCACGCATGAAAGTCGCTCTTGGAAACTGAGACCTAGGCCCCGGGTAGATTTCCACAGAGGCCTGGGAATCTCAGCAAGGATATCACATGATTTTATTCTTAAAGAAATGGCAGCCATAGTTGAGAGTCAAAACACACATGCACCTCACATTGTAGACCTCAATGGGCCTGGCCTAATGTGACCTTTTGTCCATTCTTTGGGAAGCCTTGCCTGTGAGATTTCTCCAGAGATTTCATTGAAATGAGCTTCCTCACCATTTAATGTTTGCTGAATGAATTGAAACCCACAGTGCCTCCAACTTCATGCTTGAAAAATGGCTAGATAAATACCATGAAATTTTTGAAATTCCTATGACCAGGTGGCACTGGAGAAACATTGGATGTCCTATTGCTGATCATGATTATACCAGACAGTGCCTTGATTTACTGAGTTTCATGAAAATGGTGTAGAACAGAGATGCCAGTAAGTTGGAGCCCGCTGAGTAGTGGGTCTAGAGCAGTGCTGGGGAGGTGTTTGATAAAACATCCGTGGTAGGGCCATGTGGATCTACCATTGGATTCCAAATGGCTTGTAACTGACATGGTGCTGCCAGCAGACCCTTATATGTAAAGGCATCTTGTTATATGGAGAGTTTTAAGAGGAAAATTAAGAATCAGGTTGATATGGACAAGGGGGCAATGGGGCAAGCTGTGAGAGATAGAAGCCTAGTTGGTGCATTCTCTTGCAGACCCTGACCCACCACACGTGACAGAACTCCCTCCAGCACTGTGTCCCCGGTTAGCTCCTAGTATTTCGTGAAACAAATACCAAACTCACAGTGCAGCAGCCTAAACACCACAAAAAGTGGAGGAGAACCAAATGGCTTCACAGTCCACACGGGGAGACGGGGAGACACTTAGTCTCTAGTGACCTTAATTTACCTAAAAATAGAGGATTCAGCACTGCTTCATCTTGTTCATTGGAAAATAAGAAACCATGTCCTCCAGGTCACATAGATGCAGACCCAGCTTTGATGGTCTCACTACAAAGGAAGCCAAATCTCATGAAAACAACATATATTTCAAGTGCGGAAGCTCAGAGGCAGTTTCTCAAAAAGTTTTTAGGCTAGCAGAGCTCCATGTTTGTGGAGTGTTTACCCTGTCCCTTACTTTTGGAAACTCCTCTACCACCTCCAAGGTTGTGAACTCCTGAGCATTTTCCATTCCAGATATGTATTCACTGATTTTGTAACTCTTCTCCTCTAATTGTGTCTTACTTGGGGTGAAGGTAATGTCAAGGCATTGTTCTGGATAAGAGCGCGAGGATATTTGTGCAGCATATATTTACATACACATTGGATTCATTTTCCAATTTTCCATTTGAAGTACTGAATCCCGGACACTAAAACTTACCTAGTAGACTCAGACTATTCATCCTAATATAATGGGGAAATTTAACCCAACACAATAGAAATACAAGCACTTCAGAGGAGACATGTTGTATAGTTGGACTTGACATTTGCATTATATAAGGTAGGAGTTATAAATCTCGTCAAATTTTAATTGAAATATTCTCCATCTCTTTTTAAACTTAACAAATATGTGAATTCTTGTTTCCTTTTTCTGTAGCCTATTCACACATGTATATTTATATGCATATATAGAATCCTACCAGGTATCACACATACATTTTTGTGAGGTGGCTGTCTTGGCAGATACAAATTGTGAGAAGTGTTCACTCCTCCTAAATGCTGTTGGAAATGAAAATTCAACCTATAGGAGAACGTCCTAGTAGAACAAAATTATGCATAAACTCATGTTCAGTAAAATAAATATTTTTGCATCTGTGGATGATATATATTTACTGATGAATTTCGATTGGCATTTATATTGGTACTTTTTATGTCTGTGAATTTTTTTTGTGTGTGTGTGTCTGTGTGTGTGTGTGTTGTGTCTGTGTGTGTGTGTGTCTGTGTGTGTGTATAGACATAGATATATATACTCTCCAAATTTTTCAAAATATGAAAAAATGTGTCTAATATATACTCTCTAAATTCATTCATGTACATGTATGTGGATTTATAATCAACTTTTCACAAGATTATAATCAGAAATATTCATCCACCTGAAATACATATTTGTTTCATAGTACTGAAACCTAACTTCAGTGAATGGTGCATACAAATCCTAATTACTCTACAGTAACTGACCCAGTCTAACATCAATGCAAGAAGACTCCTATGGGACATGATATGTAATTTGTCATTCATTTGTATTCGACATTGGTACATTATTGTTTCTTCAGTTTTTGCATATCATAGGATATACATTGCATCCACATGTTCACAAATTAATAGGCATTTGTTTCAACTTTAATCACTTCTTGCTTCAGAACACATGTATTGTCAGGGTTTCTTGACTGGTCTTTTCATCAGACTTCTTTCCAAACACATTATTTTGAATTTCCATAATCATTTTGAAGCAAAACTCACACACTCTTCATGATAAACCAAAACACTAATATTTCCAATAGATATATAACTGGTTGGAATGAATGATTGTATATCAATATACGATTTCCTTTAATTTTTCAGATATCAGTTCAATTCATTATTTAAAGTTGAAAAAAATATATTATTTATTCACAGTATGGTCTATTCATGCTTTTTTTCTATGTTCATAGAAACAGGGTACACCTCTTTGTACCCCGATTCTAATATTACATCTTCAATATATTGCTCCCAGAAATGGTGAAAGAAATATTCATGTCACCTCATTATCACAGTAATATTCTGGACAAAAAATGGAAAGGTCACACTTATGATTGTACCAAAGCCTAAATGGAAAGTGAACATGGATTTCTAAAAACATCCAAGTCCAGGTTGCCTAATGCTGTCAATTGTCAATCCTATTGGTGACTAGATATTTGTTTTTTCCTATTTATATATTCAAACTCAACACTGTTGAAAATGTCTAATTCTATCCCTCACTTTATACTTTGCCTGATTTCGTAATGTTTCTATTGATATCTGCTTTTCTACATATTTTCCCCAGTTCAACATAATGACTGACTCTTCATATGTGCTGACATTTACATTCACTCTATAACCAAAAGTCTATTGCTAAAGAACTTTTGGTCCAAATCCTGTACTCACTCTTCTTCCTAAACCTACCGACTATCTTCCTAATCCTACTGAATATCCCTTTTTGACCTGATGTTCTCTTCTAAATTCTATCATCCAAAGTACAACGTCCTATGCCATTGTAATTCGAATTATCTGAGACATCTTTGCAGAACATAATTCAAAGCTAAGTATCTCAATCAAGGGCAAAACCTTTCTGGGCTTCAAATCATACCTAGATTTCTGTTTTCATACTTATATTTCACCTCTATATTCTTGTAACTATTGCAGGTTCCCAATGCCATTATTCATCGCACAGAATCATTCGTCACCAAATCAAACCTGTTTTTAACCCCAAGTATACACTGTTCCCTCAATCATTTTACAGAAGAGCAGGGACAGAGGGGTTCTTACAATACAGGAAAGTTGGGGATCTTCCACCAGATGAGAACCTCAAATGTCCATGCACAAATGATACCTGGAGAAGTTTTAGGCAGGTATGAAGCACTTGAGAGAGCAAAAGTCATCTTCCATGGCAAACAACCTGGTCAGGATGAAGGGATGTGTCTAAATCTGCCTCTCTCTTCTACTGTAGACAAGGTGGAACAATCCAGGCCTGAGTGGAGAGCTGTTCCAGGGTGCCAATGGTTGATATACATTCTACCTTATGAAAGTGTCACAGGAAGTAGGGGAAACCTCCATCTTATGTAACCCTTGGAAGCAACTGTTAGGACAAAGTGGTTGCCAAGGCAGTGACCTCATTCAGTTCCAAAGAATGTGACATACCTCATTTCCTTGGTGATGGAACTCTCTGAACTTGGTATCCAAGAAGCCAGGCACGCAGAGGCAGTCCCAGTCCCAGGCCCAGTGGGCTCACTTGTTTGGATTTACCAAGAACAGAGTCAGTTTTCTTGGTACCTAATGATGTGAGGATGGCCAAATGCCAGGAGAGCTCTGAAGATGGACCTTTCCTGAGAAAACAGGTAGTGGCTAACCACTTTTTCCTGACATCTTCACAGAGTTGGTCAAAGAAACAAGATCTGAGAGAAGACAGGCCATTTTGGGGGAACATAGTATGGCCCACCAGTCAGAGGACACTCCGGATAGTCACAGACCTACTTGGGGGAAGGAGGTGCCTTTGTGGGAGTGGGTGTGGGTTTGTTGTATTGTCTCATGTTCTGAGAATATATCGAAAGGCGGTTTGTTTGGTTTGGAGCAGACAGTTTCTAGTAAGTCATTTGACAAGGCGAGTGTTTCTGTTTATGTGTATCCCACTGTGTCCGTTGTTGTAGACATTAGAAAAGAGAATGCATTAATGGATGTGTCCTGTCAAGTATAAATCTTCCCTATAATTCATCCTGCCCAATATATGAATGGACTGCAGCTTGTCTTATCGATGAGCAACACCTGCTATATTTCTAAGTTGTTGTTTTCTTCCTGAATTCTGACCACTCTCCAGAATGGGCTCAGGGATTTGTGTCCACAATATGTATCACCTCCAAGCTCTGTGACATGGCCATGTAAAGGATAGTTGAAGAGAATGGCGAGCATCTCAGAAAACTCAGATATCAGTGTGACCAGGAAAGTCTTAGTGCAAAAACACTGCTTTGGGCTTTTTGCTTACTTATTGTTGTGTTGCACTGAATGTCAGGAAGGTCTTTGCCTCAGGCAACCCCTTTGTGAAGCCTGAAGAAAACAGTTTTCAAATGGATATGAATGGGCCTCACCTGTGGTTCTTTGCTTAATTGCTTTGGAAAGGGATGTGTCTTTATCAGCCTCTTGGTACTGTGTGTGGCTGTGACTTAGATTCTCAGCACCTGATGGATCTTAAGAATGATCCCATGTGAGCTTCCAAAACCAGAATGGCAAAAAATATCATTCATTGTGGATGAAGACTCTTGCCTTCCTCTGTTAGGTTCCTGCACTCCAACAAATATGAATAGGGATTCTGTGAGTCAAATGAGTTCTTCAAAGCCCTGCAGAGGTGCTTGTGTTTTCGCATGACTCTAAATCACCTAAAGAATCGATACCTAAAATCAGTAGCCCTCAAATTGGAGAAACATAGAAGTATTAACGGCAGGCTTATTTGTTCACTCCTGGTTCACAGCAACGGTGTCCAGGCTACCCTGACTTTAGGCAAATGAGGGGCAAACGAGCTGATTTTGGACACTCTTGGGCTGCACCCCTCATGGAAACCTCCAGCCAGAGTTTAAAATGATTGACTATATGGAATAAGGTGAGGGCCATGTGGGAGTGTTTTGGTTTTAATGTTGGTCATTTGTGTGGCATTGGAAAAAATGACTGGTTCCACGTGGGCTTGAACTCTGGTGTGATTCCCCTTAAACACTGGGTTTTGGAACTGAACTCAGAGAAGCATTGCTATGAATTTTGTTGGGATTTTAAGAGGCCACGCATGAAAGTCGCTCTTGGAAACTGAGACCTAGGCCCCGGGTAGATTTCCACAGAGGCCTGGGAATCTCAGCAAGGATATCAAATGATTTTGTTCTTAAAGAAATGGCAGCCATAGTTGAGAGTCAAAACACACATGCACCTCACATTGTAGACCTCAATGGGCCTGGCCTAATGTGACCTTTTGTCCATTCTTTGGGAAGCCTTGCCTGTGAGATTTCTCCAGAGAATTCATTGAAATGAGCTTCCTCACCATTTAATGTTTGCTGAATGAATTGAAACCCACAGTGCCTCCAACTTCATGCTTGAAAAATGGCTAGATAAATACCATGAAATTTTTGAAATTCCTATGACCAGGTGGCACTGGAGAAACATTGGATGTCCTATTGCTGATCATGAGTATACCAGACAGTGCCTTGATTTACTGAGTTTCATGAAAATGGTGTAGAACAGAGATGCCAGTAAGTTGGAGCCTGCTGAGTAGTGGGTCTAGAGCAGTGCTGGGGAGGTGTTTGATAAAACATCCGTGGTAGGGCCATGTGGATTTACCATTGGATTCCAAATGGCTTCTAACTGACATGGTGCTGCCAGCAGACCCTTATATGTAAAGGCATCTTGTTATATGGAGAGTTTTAAGAGGAAAATTAAGAATCAGGTTGATATGGACAAGGGGGCAATGGGGCAAGCTGTGAGAGATAGAAGCCTAGTTGGTGCATTCTCTTGCAGACCCTGACCCACCACACGTGACAGAACTCCCTCCAGCACTGTGTCCCAGTTTAGCTGCTAGTATTTCGTGAAACAAATACCAAACTCACAGTGCAGCAGCCTAAACACCACAAAAAGTGGAGGAGGACCAAATGGCTTCACAGTCCACACGGGGAGACGGGGAGACACTTAGTCCACAGTGGCCTCAGTTTACCTATAAAGAGAGGATTCAGCACTGCTTCATCTTGTTCATTGGAAAATAAGAAACCATGTCCTCCAGGTCACATAGATGCAGACCCACCTTTGATGGTCTCACTACAAAGGAAGCCAAATCTCATGAAAACAACATATATTTCAAGTGCGGAAGCTCAGAGGCAGTTTCTCAAACAATTTTTAGGCCAGCAGAGTTACATGTTTGTGGAGTGTTTACCATGTCCCTTACTTTTGGAAACTCCTAAACCACCTCCAAGGTTGTGAACTCCTGAGCATTTTCCATTCCAGATATGTATTCACTGATTGTGTAACTCTTCTCCTCTAATTGTGTCTTACTTGGGGTGAAGGTAATGTCAAGGCATTGTTTTGGATGAGAGCGGGAGGATATTTGTGCAGCATATATTTACATACACATTGGATTCATTTTCCAATTTTTCATTCGAAGTACTGAATCCCTGACACTAACCCATACCTAGTAGACTCAGACTATTCATCCTAATATAATGGGGAAAATTAACCCAACACAATAGAAATACAAGCACTTCAGAGGAGACATGTTCTATAGTTGGACTTGACATTTGCCTTATATAAGGTAGGAGTTATACATCTAGTCAAATTTTAATTGAAATATTCTCCATGTGTTTTTAAACTTAACAAATATGTGAATACTTGTTTCCAATTTCTGTAGCCTATTCACACATGTATATTTATATGCATATATAGAATCCTACCAGGTATCACACGTACATTTTTGTAAGGTGGATGTCTTGGCAGATACAAATTGTGAGAAGTGTTCACTCCTCCTAAATGCTGTTGGAAATGAAAATTCAACCTATAAGAGAGCGTCCTAGAAGAACAACATTATACATAAACTCATGTTCAGTAACATAAATATTTTTGCATCTGTGGATGATATATATTTACTGATGAATTTCGATTGGCATTTATATTGGTACTTTTTAATGTCTGTGAGTGTTGTGTGTGTGTGTGTGTGTGTGTGTGTGTGTGTAGATATAGATATAGATATACTCTCCAAACTTTCCAAATATGAAATATATGTGTCTAGTATACACTCTCTAAATTCATTCATGTTCATGTATGTTGATTTATAATCAAATTTTCAGAAGATTATAATCAGAAATATTCATCCACCTGAAATACATATTTGTTTCCTAGTACTGACTACTAACTTCAGTGAAGGGTGCATACAAATCCTAATTATTCTACAGTATCTGACCCAGTCTAACATCAATGCAAGTAGACTCCTATGGGACATGATATGCAATTTGTCATTCATTTGTATTCGACACTGGTACATTATTGTTTCTTCAGTTTTTGCACATCATAGGATATACATTTCATCCACAAGTTCACAAATTAATAGGCATTTGTTTCAACATTAATCACTTCTTGCTTCAGAACACATGTATTGTCAGGGTTTCTTGACTGGTCTTTTCATGAGACTTCTTTCCAAACACATTATTTTGAATTTCCATAATCATTTTGAAGCAAAACTCACACACTCTTCATGATAAACCAAAACACTAATATTTCCATTAGATATATAACTGGTTGGAATGAATGATTGTATATCAATATACAATTTCCTTTTATTTTTCAGATATCAGTTCAATTCATTATTTAAAGTTCAAGAAAGTTATATTATTTATTCACAGTATGGTCTATTCGTGGTTTTTCTCTATTTTCATAGAAACAGGGTACACCTATTTGTACCCCCAATTCTAATTTTACATCTTCAATATATTGCTCCCAGAAATGGTGAAAGAAATACTCATGTCACCTCATTATCACAGTAATATTCTGGACAAAAAATGGAAAGGTCACACTTATGATTGTATCAAAGCCTAAATGGAAAGTGAACATGGATTTCTAAAAACATCCATGTCCAGGTTTCCTAATGCTGTCAATTGTCACTCCTATTGGTGACTACATATTTGTTTTTTCCTAATTTATATATTGAAACTCAACCCTGTTGAAAATGTCTAATTCTATCCCTCACTTTATACTTTGCCTGCTTTCGTAATGTTTCCATTGATATCTGCTTTTCTACATATTTTCCCCAGTTCAACATAGTGTCTGACTCTTCATATGTGCTGACATTTACATTCACTCTATAACCAAAAGTCTATTGCTAAAGAACTTTTGGTCCAAATCCTATACTCACTCGTCTTCCTAAACCTACCGACTATCTTCCTAATCCTACTGAATATCCCTTTTTGACTGGATGTTCTCTTCTAATTTCAATCATCCAATGTACAAAGTCCTATGCCATTGTATATCAAATTATCTGAGACATCTTTGCAGAACATAATTCAAAGCTAAGTATCCCAATCAAGGGCAAAACCCTTCTGGGCTTCAAAGCATACCTAGATTTCTTTTTTCATACTTATATTTCACCTCTATATTCTTGTAAATATTGCAGGTTCCCAATCCCATTATTCATCGCACAGAATCATTCGTCACCAAATCAAACATGTTTTTAACCCCAAGTATACACTGTTCTCTCAATCATTTTACAGAAGAGCAGGGACAGAGGGGTTCTTACAATACAGGAAAGTTGGGGATCTTCCACCATATGAGAACCTCAAATGTCCATGCACAAATGATACCTGGAGAAGTTGTAGGCAGGTATGAAGCACCTGAGAGAGCAAAAGTCAACTTCCATGGCAAACAACCTGGTCAGGATGAAGGGATGTGTCTGAATCTGCCTCTCTCTTCTTATTGTAGACAAGGTGGAACAATCCAGGCCTGAGTGGAGAGCTGTTCCCGGGTGCCAATGGTTGATATACATTCTACCTTATGAAAGTGTCACAGGAAGTAGGGGAAACCTCCATCTTATTTAACCCTTGGAAGCAACTGTTAGGACAAATTGGTTGCCAAGGCAGTGACCTCATTCAGTTCCAAAGAATGTGACATACCTCATTTCCTTGGTGATGGAACTCTCTGAACTTGGTATCCAAGAAGCCAGGCACCCAGAGGCAGTCCCAGTCCCAGGCCCAGTGGGCTCACTTGTTTGGATTTACCAAGGACAGAGTCAGTTTTCTTGGTACCTAATGATGTGAGGAGGGCCAAATGCCAGGAGAGCTCTGAAGATGGACCTTTCCTGAGAAAACAGGTAGTGGCTAAGCACTTTTTCCTGACATCTTCACAGAGTTGGTCAAGGAAACAAGATCTGAGAGAAGACAGGCCATTTTGGGGGAACATAGTATGGCCCACCAGTCAGAGGACACTCCGGATAGTCACAGACCTACTTGGGGGAAGGAGGTGCCTTTGTGGGAGTGGTGTGGGTTTGTTGTATTGTCTCATGTTCTGAGAATAGATCGAAAAGGCGGTTTGTTTGGTTTGGAGCAGACAGTTTCTAGTAAGTCATTTGACAAGGCGAGTGTTTCTGTTTATGTGTATCCCACTGTGTCCCTTGTTGTAGACATTAGAAAAGAGAATGCATTAATGGATGTGTCCTGTCTAGTATAAATCTTCCCTATAATTCATCCTGCCCAATATATGAATGGACTGCAGCTTGTCTTATCGATGTGCAACACCTGCTATCTTTCTAAGTTGTTGTTTTCTTCCTGAATTCTGGCCACTCTCCAGAATGGGCTCAGGGATTTGTGTCCAAAATATGTATCACCTCCAAGCTCTGTGACATGGCCATGTAAAGGATAGTTGAAGAGAATGGCGAGCATCTCAGAAAACTCAGATATCAGTGTGACCAGGAAAGTCTCAGTGCAGAAACACTGCTTTGGGCTTTTGCTTACTTATTGTTGTGTTGCACTGAATGTCAGGAAGGTCTTTGCCTCAGGCCACCCCTTTGTGAAGCCTGAAGAAAACAGTTTTCAAATGGAAATGAATGGGCTTCACCTGTGGTTCTTTGCTTAATTGCTTTGGAAAGGGATGTGTCTTTATCAGCCTCTTGGTCCTGTGTGTTGCTGTGACTTAGATTCTCAGCACCTGATGGATCTTAAGAATGATCCCATGTGAGCTTCCAAAACCAGAATGGCAAAAAATATCATTCATTGTGGATGAAGACTCTTGCCTTCCTCTGTTAGGTTCCTGCACTCCAACAAATATGAATAGGGATTCTGTGAGTCAAATGAGTTCTTCAAAGCCCTGCAGAGGTGCTTGAGTTTTTGCATGACTCTAAATCACCTAAAGAATCGATACCTAAAATCAGTAGCCCTCAAATTGGAGAAACATAGAAGTGTTAACGGCAGGCTTATTTGTTCACTCCTGGTTCACAGCAACGGTGTCCAGGCTACCCTGACTTTAGGCAAATGAGGGGCAAACGAGCTGATTTTGGACACTGTCTTGGGCTGCACCCCTCATGGAAACCTCCAGCCAGAGTTTAAGATGATTGACTATATGGAATAAGGTGAGGGCCATGTGGGAGTGTTTTGGTTTTAATGTTGGTCATTTGTGTGGCATTGGAAAAAATGACTGGTTCCACGTGGGCTTGAACTCTGGTGTGATTCCCCTTAAACACTGGGTTTTGGAACTGAACTCAGAGAAGCATTGCTATGAATTTTGTTGGGATTTTAAGAGGCCACGCATGAAAGTCGCTCTTGGAAACTGAGACCTAGGCCCCGGGTAGATTTCCACAGAGGCCTGGGAATCTCAGCAAGGATATCACATGATTTTATTCTTAAAGAAATGGCAGCCATAGTTGAGAGTCAAAACACACATGCACCTCACATTGTAGACCTCAATGGGCCTGGCCTAATGTGACCTTTTGTCCATTCTTTGGGAAGCCTTGCCTGTGAGATTTCTCCTGAGATTTCATTGAAATGATCTTCCTCACCATTTAATCTTTGCTGAATGAATTGAAACCCACAGTGCCTCCAACTTCATGCTTGAAAAATGGCTAGATAAATACCATGAAATTTTTGAAATTCCTATGACCAGGTGGCACTGGAGAAACATTGGATGTCCTATTGCTGATCATATGTATACCAGACAGTGCCTTGATTTACTGAGTTTCATGAAAATGGTGTAGAACAGAGATGCCAGTAAGTTGGAGCCTGCTGAGTAGTGGGTCTAGAGCAGTGCTGGGGAGGTGTTTGATAAAACATCCGTGGTAGGGCCATGTGGATCTACCATTGGATTCCAAATGGCTTGTAACTGACATGGTGCTGCCAGCAGACCCTTATATGTAAAGGCATCTTGTTATATGGAGAGTTTTAAGAGGAAAATTAAGAATCAGGTTGATATGGACAAGGGGGCAATGGGGCAAGCTGTGAGAGATAGAAGCCTAGTTGGTGCATTCTCTTGCAGACCCTGACCCACCACACGTGACAGAACTCCCTCCAGCACTGTGTCCCAGTTTAGCTGCTAGTATTTCGTGAAACAAATACCAAACTCACAGTGCAGCAGCCTAAACACCACAAAAAGTGGAGGAGGACCAAATGGCTTCACAGTCCACACGGGGAGACGGGGAGACACTTAGTCCCCAGTGGCCTCAGTTTACCTATAAAGAGAGGATTCAGCACTGCTTCATCTTGTTCATTGGAAAATAAGAAACCATGTCCTCCAGGTCACATAGATGCAGACCCAGCTTTGATGGTCTCACTACAAAGAAAGCCAAATCTCATGAAAACAACATATATTTCAAGTGCGGAAGCTCAGAGGCAGGTTCTCAAACAGTTTTTAGGCCAGCAGAGTTACATGTTTGTGGAGTGTTTACCATGTCCCTTACTTTAGGAAACTCCTAAACCACCTCCAAGGTTGTGAACTCCTGAGCATTTTCCATTCCAGATATGTATTCACTGATTGTGTAACTCTTCTCCTCTAATTGTGTCTTACTTGGGGTGAAGGTAATGTCAAGGCATTGTTTTGGATGAGATCGGGAGGATATGTGTGCAGCATATATTTACATACACATTGGATTCATTTTCCAATTTTTCATTCGAAGTACTGAATCCCTGACACTAACCCATACCTAGTAGACTCAGACTATTCATCCTAATATAATGGGGAAAATTAACCCAACACAATAGAAATACAAGCACTTCAGAGGAGACATGTTCTATAGTTGGACTTGACATTTGCCTTATATAAGGTAGGAGTTATACATCTAGTCAAATTTTAATTGAAATATTCTCCATGTGTTTTTAAACTTAACAAATATGTGAATACTTGTTTCCAATTTCTGTAGCCTATTCACACATGTATATTTATATGCATATATAGAATCCTACCAGGTATCACACGTACATTTTTGTAAGGTGGATGTCTTGGCAGATACAAATTGTGAGAAGTGTTCACTCCTCCTAAATGCTGTTGGAAATGAAAATTCAACCTATAAGAGAGCGTCCTAGAAGAACAACATTATACATAAACTCATGTTCAGTAACATAAATATTTTTGCATCTGTGGATGATATATATTTACTGATGAATTTCGATTGGCATTTATATTGGTACTTTTTAATGTCTGTGAGTGTTGTGTGTGTGTGTGTGTGCGTGTGTGTATAGATATAGATATAGATATACTCTCCAAAGTTTTCCAAATATGAAATATATGTGTCTAGTATACACTCTCTAAATTCATTCATGTTCATTTATGTTGATTTATAATCCACTTTTCAGAAGATTATAATCAGAAATATTCATCCACCTGAAATACATATTTGTTTCCTAGTACTGACTACTAACTTCAGTGAAGGGTGCATACAAATCCTAATTATTCCACAGTATCTGATCCAGTCTAACATCAATGCAAGTAGACTCCTATGGGACATGATATGTAATTTGTCATTCATTTGTATTCGACACTGGTGCATTATGGTTTCTTCAGTTTTTGCACATCATAGGATGTACATTTCATCCACAAGTTCACAAATTAATAGGCATTTGTTTCAACATTAATCACTTCTTGCTTCAGAACACATGTATTGTCAGGGTTTCTTGACTGGTCTTTTCATGAGACTTCTTTCCAAACACATTATTTTGAATTTCCATAATCATTTTGAAGCAAAACTCACACACTCTTCATGATAAACCAAAACACTAATATTTCCATTAGATATATAACTGGTTGGAATGAATTATTATATATCAATATACAATTTCCTTTTATTTTTCAGATATCAGTTCAATTCATTATTTAAAGTTCAAAAAAGTTATATTATTTATTCAAGTATGGTCTATTCGTGGTTTTTCTCTATGTTCATAGAAACAGGGTACACCTATTTGTACCCCCGATTCTCATTTGACATCTTCAATATATTGCTCCCAGAAATGGTGAAAGAAATACTCATGTCACCTCATTATCACAGTAATATTCTGGACAAAAAATGGAAAGGTCACACTTATGATTGTACCAAAGCCTAAATGGAAAGTGAACATGGATTTCTAAAAACATCCATGTACAGGTTGCCTAATGCTGTCAATTGTCACTCCTATTGGTGACTACATATTTGTTTTTTCCTAATTTATATATTGAAACTCAACCCTGTTGAAAATGTCTAATTCTATCCCTCACTTTATACTTTGCCTGATTTCGTAATGTTTCCATTGATATCTGCTTTTCTACATATTTTCCCCAGTTCAACAAAGTGTCTGACTCTTCATATGTGCTGACATTTACATTCACTCTATAACCAAAAGTCTATTGCTAAAGTACTTTTGGTCCAAATCCTATACTCACTCGTCTTCCTAAACCTACCAACTATCTTCCTAATCCTACTGAATATCCCTTTTTGACTGGATGTTCTCTTCTAAATTCAATCATCCAATGTACAAGGTCCTATGCCATTGTATATCAAATTATCTGAGACATCTTTGCAGAACATAATTCAAAGCTAAGTATCCCAATCAAGGGCAAAACCCTTCTGGGCTTCAAAGCATACCTAGATTTCTTTTTTCATACTTATATTTCACCTCTATATTCTTGTAAATATTCTTGTATATATTCTTGCATTTATATTGGTACTTTTTAATGTCTGTGAGTGTTGTGTGTGTGTGTGTGTGTGTGTGTGTGTGTGTGTATATATATATATATATATAGATATAGATATAGATATATAGATATAAATATAGATATACTCTCCAAATTTTTCAAAGTATGAAATATATGTGTCTTATTTTGCACTTCCTAAATTTTTCATATTCATGAATGTGGATTTATAATTATCTTTTCACAAGATTATTCTCAGAAACATTCATATACCGTACGAGACTCTTACCACTAATACTAATATAATGGAGAAAAAGAACCCAAACCGAATAGATACAAGCATTTCAGAAGAGAAATGGTGTATAGTTGGACTTGCCTTTTGCATAATATAAGGTAGGAGTTATAAATCTATTCAATTTATTGAAATAATTTTCCAAGTGTTATTTTTTTTGACACAACACAAAATTTAATCTTTGAAAAATAAATAAAATTGACACTTCCTTAACCAAGCTAATGAAGAAAAAAAACCTCAAATTACTAAAATTAAGGATCATAAAGGAACTTTTACAGAGTACACAACTAAAATACAGAGAATAATTGAAAACTAATTTGAAAATTTATAGTCTAATAAATTAAAATACCATGATGACATCAATAAAATTTTAGAGATATACCCAAACTTAATTAGTAGGACGTGAACAATTTAAACAAATCAATTTCAAGCAATGAAATAGAAGTTGCTGTCAACAGCCTACCAATCAAGCAAAGCCCAGGAACAGACAGATTCTCGGCCATGTTCTACAAGACCTTCAAAGAAGCATTCATCACAATACTCCTCAAATTATTCCATAAAATAGAAAAGGATGGAACTCCTCCAAACTCATTCCATGAGGCTATTATCACTCACATACCAAAATCAGACAAAGACACATCAAGGAAAGAAATCTTCAGAGCAATATTCCTGACAAAGATATATACAAAAATTCTCAATAAAATTCTTTTTTTTAAGCCAAAGTTAATCAAAAGGGATAAAGAGGGACACTACACACTATTCCATGTGTTTTTAAAGTTAAGAAATATATGAATTCCTGTCTCCCTTTCTCTGTAGCCTATTAAGCACATGTATTTTTATATGCACAAATAGAATCCTGCCTGGTTTCACACGTACATTCTTGTAAGGTGGCTGACTTGGCAGATACTATTTGTGAGAAGAGATCACTCCTCCTAAACGCTGTTGGTACAGAAAATTCAACCCATGGGTGAGCTTCCTAGATGAACAACATTATACATACATCCATGTTCAGTAAAATGAATATTTTGGGATATGCGGATGAGTTATTTTTCATGATGAATTTCGATTGACATATATATTGCGACATTATAATGTGTGTGTGTTTGTCTCTCTCTCTCTCTCTCTCTCTCTCTCTCTCTATATATATATATATATATATATATATATATATATATATATATATAGTCTCCAGATTTTCCAAAATATGAAATATATGTCTTCTTATACACCACCTGAATTCATTCATATTCATATATGTGGATTTATAATCAACTTTTAACAAGTTTATTCTCAGAAATATACATCCACTGAAATACATATTTGTTTCCTAGTACTGAAAACTAAATTCAGGGAAGGGTTCTTACAAATCCTAATATTTCTAGACTAACTGACCAAGTTTAACATCAATGCAAATACATTCCTATTGGATATGATGTGTTTTTTAAAGTTCATTTTTATTCAAACTTGGTGCGTTATTATTTATTCAGTTTATGGACATCATAAAATATATCCTTTCATTCACAAGTTCACAAATTTATAAATATTTGGTTTACTTTCAATCACTTCCTCCTTTGGAACACATATATTCCTCTATGTTTCTTGACTGGTCTTTTCACTAGACTTCTTTCTAAACACATTATTTTCGATTCCATTATCATTTTTGAAGCAAAACTCACACACTATTCATGATAAACGGTAACCCTAATAATACCATTAGATATATAACTTGTTGGAATGAATGTACATATATCAATATATGATTTCGTCTATATTTTCAGATATTAAAACAATCCATTATGTAAATTTGGAACCAGTCACATAATTTTTTCACAGTATGGTCTATTAATGCATCATCTCTATATTCATCAACACAGGGTAAACCTCTTAGTATCCCCAGTACTAATTTATATGTTTTCAAAATATTGCTCCCAGAAAAGGTGGAAGAAATACTCATGTCACCTGATCTACATATACATATTATCACAGTAATATTCTGGACACAAAATGCAAAGGTCACCATTATGATTGCAATAAAGCCTCAATGGAATGTGAACATGGATTACTAAAAACATCCATGTCCAGTTTGCCTAATGCTCTCAAATGTCAATCCAATTGGTGACTACATTTTTGTTTCTTTTTAAGATTATGTATTCAACCTCAACCCTGTTGAAAATGTCAAATCTTATCACTCACGTTATACTTTGCCTGATTTCCTAATGTCTCTATTGATGTCTGCCTTCCTACATATTTTTCCCAGTTCATCATTGTGCCCAACTTTTCACATATGGTGCCATTTATATTCACTCTCTAACCGAAACCTATTGCTAAAGAACTTTTGGTCCAAATCCTAGACTCACTCTTCCTCCTAAACCTACTGACTATCTTTCTAATCCTACACACTATCCCTTTTTCACTGGATGTTCTCTTCTACATTCAATCATCTGAGGTACAGGGTCTGATGCCATTGTATATCGATTTGCATCGACCTCGGTGCAAAACATTACTCAAGCTAAGGATCCCAATCAAGAGCCCAAATCCTTCTGGGCTTCAAATATTACCTAGATTTCTGTTTTCATACTTATATTTTACCTCTATATTCTTATAAATATTGCTGGTTCCCAATACCATTATTCATCCAGCAGAATGATTCCTAAGCCAAATGGAACATGCTATTAACCCTAACCATACAATGTTCCCTCAATCTCACTTTACAGAAGAGCAGGGATAAAGTTGATATTACAATACAGGAAGTTAGGAGATCTTCCACCTGCTGAGTACCTCAAAATCCATGCAGAAATAATCCCTGGAGAAGATGTAGGCAGCTATGAAAGACCTGAGAGAACAAAAGTCATATTCCATGGCAAACAACATGGTCAGGATGAAAGGATGTGTCTGAGTCAGCCTCTCTATTCTTAATGCAGGGAAGATGGACCAAAGCAGGCCTGTGTGGAGAGCTGTTCCCAGGTGACTATGGTTTCTATACCATTCTAACATGTGAAAGTATCACAGGAAGTAGGGCAGCCTCCATGTCAGGAGACACTAGGATGCAACTGTTAGGACAAAGTAGTGGCCAAGACAGGGACCTCATTTATTTCCTGAAGGTAGTGACCTCACCTCATTTCCTTGGCGATGGAACTCTCTGAATTTTGTGATCCAGGAAGCCAGGCACCAGAGCCAGTCCAAGTCCCAGTCGCAGTGGGCTCACTTGTTTGGATTTACTAAGGACAGAGTCAGTCTTTCTTGGTACCTACTGATGTAAGGGTTGCCAAATACTAAGAAAGCTCTGAAGAGGGGTCTTTCCTGAGAGGACAGGAATTGGCTCACCACTGCCTCCTGACAACTTCACAGAGTTGACCAAGGAGACCAGATCTGAGACAGAAAGGCCATTTGTGGGGAACATCGTATGGCCTACCAGTCAGAGGACACTCCAGATAGTGACAGACCTACTTGGGGGAAGGAGTTGCATTTGTGGGTGTTGGTTTGTGTTTGTGGTTTTTTTCCATGTTCTGAGAATAGGTAAAAAAGGAGGTTTGTTTGGATTGGAGTGGACTGTTTCCAGTAAGTCATTTGACAAGGAGACTGTTTCTATGTCCGTGTATCCCACTGTGTTTTTCTTTGTGGATATTAGAAAAAAATAGCTCATTGGGTGTGTCCTGTCTAGTAGAAAGCTTCCCAGCATGCATCCTTTCCAATTAATGAATGGACTGAGGCTTGCCTTATCCATGGGCAACACCTGCTATCTACCTAATTTTCCATTTTTTCATGAATTCTGGCCACTCTCAAGATTAGTATCATGTATTTTTGTACAAGATATGTACCACCAACAAGCTCTGTGACATGGCCATGTACTGGATAGCTGAAGGGAATGGCGAGCAACTCAGAAAACTCACATATTAGAGTAACAAGGAAATTCTCCGTGGAGAAACCCTGCTTGGGGCCTTTTGATTACCTATTGTTCTGTTGCTCTGAATGTCAGAAAGGTCTTTGCCTCAGGCCACCCCTTTGTGAAGCCTGAAGAAAACAGTTTTCAAATGGAAATGAATGGGCATCACCTGTGGCTCTTTGCTTCATTGCTTTGGAAATGGATGTATCTGAATCAGCCTCTTGGCCCTGTGTGAGCCTGTGGTTTAGATTTTCAGCACCTGATGAATCTAAAGAAAGATCCCATGTGGGCATCCAAAACCTAAATGGAAAAAAGATCAGTCATTGTGGATGAAGCCTCTCGACTTTCTCTGTAAGATTCCTGACCTCCATCAAGTGAGAATAGGGATCATTTGTGTCAAATAAGTTCTTCAAAGGGCTGCAGAGGGGAGACAATAGGTGCTTGGGTTTTCTTATAACTCCAATTCACACTAAAAATCTATACCCCACAGTCAGTAGGCCTCAAATTTGAGAAGTGGAGTAGTATTAACGGCAGGCCTATTTGATCACTTCTGGTTCACACTAAGGTTGTCCAGGCCACCCTGACTTTAGGCAAATGAGGGACAAGGGAGATTATTTTTGACACTTTCTTGGGCTGTGCCCCTCATGGAAACCTCCAGCTAGAGGTTATGATTAGTGTCTATATAAAAAGATGAAGAGGGCCATGTGAGAGTGTTTTGGTTTTAATTGTCATCATTTGTGTGGCAATTTGAAGAGATGCCTGGGTCCACCTGGGCTTGAACTCTGTTGTGATTCCCCTTAGAGACTGAGTTGTGTAACTGACCTCAGAGAAGTATTGCCATGAATTGTGTTGGGATTTCAGGAGGCCACACATGAGATTCACCATTGGAATCTGAGATCTTGGCCCAGGGTGACTTTACACAGAGCACTGGGAATCTAAGCCAGGATATCACAAGATTTTATTCTGAAAGATTCCAGCCATAGTTAAAACACCAACAGGGAATCTTTAGATCACTTATAAGCAAATTAAAAAACAAAATTTTTTAACAAGAGTAAAAATACTTAGTTAATGTAATGCTACCCTGAATTTTTTGGGTGAGTTTTACTTTATATTCCCTGTTTGAGATCCTAGTAAACTTGAGAGAAAAAAAAAAAGAAAAAAACAAAACTTTTGAACATAACTTTAAATGAAATAAAATCTGACCTACTGCTTTCGTAGTCATTCTCACATTTAGTAAGATGGGACACAGAGCCTTATCTCAGGTAAGACAGGGCTCTTTATAAATCATAAGTGTTTTAGTTCTAAAGCTGATCTTCGTTTTTTAATATCCTTTTACAAAGTTTACATAAATTGTTTGAGGTCACATGAACATTAGCTAACACCATATAATATCACTTTTGAAACATGAATTAAAGAATGGCTGAATGTTTTTAACATTCAAATAGATTAGGCTCTCATTAATTTAAAAATACATTTAAATTGTTGCACAATGTAAAGTGTAACATAAAACTTTACATATCTTATTGATAACAGGTAAATAAATCCCCAATATATATTTTATTTACCATACAACTTCAGAACACCAGCTTGATATAATGCTCTTTTAATGTTTCTACCTTATCGAGTTGTATAACTGGAAGATATGAGCACATTAATAGCATCACAGTTTACATTGATGTTTCTACATTAACCAAGTTTATCTTTTAAAGAAATGGCAGTACAGTGCTCTAAAATAACAGTTCTGTTTTAAACAGTTGTTTAATTTTTATGGTTGCTTGCTCTGGAAAAAATAAGACTTAATAAACACAATGTTATGAGTAATCTTATGTTTTAAGAAATTTTTGTCTCTTTAACACATGACTAATTTTTACAATCTTACACAGACTTTAGTAGAAAGTCTGTATAAGATTGTAAACATTTTATACAGATTTTGTACTAAAAATTGATAGACCTTAGTATATCAATCAGATATCAAACAAAAACACTCATGAATGAGTAAATCCAAATCAAATTTACTTTACTTTTTAATCAAAATATTAGACAAATGTATTGAACAGTGTAAACCATTTTTTGGTTGAAGGAAAAGTCCTAGAACAAAGTCATATAGACCTTTGGTAGACAATGATATTTTATTACATTTTTGAACACCTAGAAAAACTTATAGGCATAAATTTGAAGACATTTATATTTATCTGTTTATCCAATCTAAATTGAAACATTTAAACCACGTGAATTAAAGATCTGTGGTCCACTTTTTAAAATTTGTTTTTATGAGCGCTTTTTTATATGAGTGCTCCTTATATATGTTAATTTGTGTATCATTTGAATGATATACGGACATATGTGTATATATATATATATATATATATATATATATATATATATATATATATATATAGAGAGAGAGAGAGAGAGAGAGAGAGACATAAAACACATAACAAAAGTGTGCACACCTAATAATAGTGAAGGCCTTGTAGCTTTTCACAGGTGAAATCACCATTGCAATGTTTTTAAAACTCCACAGTTGGTCAAAGATAAAACTGATCAGAAAAACATTAACCTAGGTCTGTAGGATCAAAATCATAAACTCAAAAAAAAAAAAGAATCTAAGAAAAAATTATGAGTCCTAGAAAAAATGACTGGCCGGTAATTAGTAAATACCATACAATTTACCATTTTTTTCCCTTAGGCCTCAGATCAGTCTCCTACTGAGCTTACAGGAGACTTTCATTTGCATTTCAACAGAAGTCCTGGCTGAGGTCTGGAAGGAGCAGGAAAAAACTGCTATTCTGAGCAGACACCTCAGGCCTAAGGCATTTTAACCATAATTTTCTGGTTAGGATGTTGAAAATTATGCTACAAGTTTAAGATACAATTCACAAAATTTTATATCTTTACATCTTGTTTTGTCAACAGATATCATACTATGATTTACTATCCTTGTCCAAATTAATGCACTGGTAAACACAGTGACATTTTCCCAGGCTACCCAATTCAGAATTGGAGAAAAAAAGACTGCATGATTGGGAAGTTACTTGCCAACTTGGAAGTAGAGTTCTTTAGTTTTCCATCCTAAGTATTTAAGTTCTCTGGCATGAATTATCTGAAATCAAAAACTAAACAATTACCTAAACCCGACTTTTAACTGCAATATTGTGCAATGCTTCAAAAAACGCATTCAGATACCAGATTTTTACAATAAAACATCATCATTTAGACACACATTCAGCTAAGATCATTCTCAAGAAACAATTTATAATATAAACACATTATTGCACATGTCTTAAAGTGCCAAAAACAAAGGCACAAGACAGACAGAAAGGAACTCCAGAATATGGCTGACAGACAGAAGCCTTTAAAACAGAGCAGATAAGAGAAAAATCTCCTGCACCAGTGGCACCACAGATGTCCCCACAAGGGGACCAGATGTTTTCACAGAGAAGCTACCTGAAATGTAAAATCAAGGGTCTCCATGGTGACTTTACTGCATTTAGTGTCCCCTTTTTATTTTTCTCTTTTAAAAGAAGACAGAGGTGTCATAATTCTTACAGTGCAGGGAAGGAAGGAGGGAATTCCCTGAAGCAACAGGGCTTTGGCAGTTGCTGGGGTCCCTCAGTCCCTCCTTTTACTTACAGGATTAGCTCTTCTGTTTCGGGTCCACTCCAAGCATGCACCATCTCCTAACATTTCAGTCGTCAGCTCTCAAAAAGTTCTGGGACGGGGCCGGGTATCAAAATTTGTAACTTAAAGTTCGGTTTCTGACCCTGAAGCAAATTAATGCTAATTTAATAATGAGGACAGGGTTTTGAGAAAAAGAAAATGGAGGTTTATTGCTTTGCTAACAAAGGAAAAACAAGGGGACTCTGCCAAAAGGTTGTGACTCTCATGATCTGGAGGGACAAGGGATTTTAAAGAGTTTCACTTGTTAACCTGGGGTATACTCAGTTCTTCGTTCCCCAGCAGGCATTGCCCTGTGCAGTGGGTGTGCTCCAGGCAGCCAGCTAGGGGCTTCTTTCTTCCTGCTTAACAAAGGTGGGTAAAGTTCATCACAGTTCCTTAAAACACAGTCGAAAGGGTGTCAGGCTTACTTGCTTTGTTACCCTTTTTCACGTCCAATATCCTTAAAATTTTACCACAGAAATCAAACAAAAAAACGCACAAAAAACACAACAAAAAACATATAGACCACAGAACAAAACACAGAAAAACAGAATCCTGGTGCCGAAACAGAAAAACAGAGGAGCAATGCAACATCTTGCTAAAGCTCCAGGGTAGGAGCGTGTGTGTGCCCATCGGCACCTCTCTACCCTTCCAGAGGAAATCCTTACAGAACAGAACAGAGGACAGCATGATTCTCATTACTGTCCTGGACAGGAGTGTATGTGAGCCTCCCCAGGCCACCTCTCTGTCATCAGAAGAGATCTCCCTTAACCAGATATCAGATGTTATAAAGGCGCCACTTACCTATGGAGGCCTTCTCCACCAGGGGCTTGATAATAGTTTTAGTGTGGTGGTTCACTGCAGTGCTCCCCAGACTGACGGCTCACTCCAAGGCCTTGGAACATCTCAAGTTGTGCACCTCCTAGAGTGGTTCTCCAGCCCAGTGCCCTGGAGGGAAGGCCAGCTTCAGAATTTTCAGCAGTCTGGTTTTGTGATCTGCTCGGCCAGGGTCATCTCACTGGGGAACTCCAAAATTTTGGACTAGGATGCAAGAAAAGACCACTGACTCCAATTAAAATCAAATTAAGACAAGCTTATTATTTCAACAGGCTGGGCTGCCTCTCCTTCCCAAAATGGCGGGAACAAGACAGCAACCCCACCTTTCCTACAGCCCAGCTATATAGCCCAGAAAGTTACACAAACGGGTGGTTACAGATAACAAAACTTTGAAAGCATCACACTAATGGTAGTTTACATTTTTTTTTTTTTGCTGGCCCCAATATCAGAAATAATGAGGACCATTAGGGCCTCAGAGAGGGTTGTTGTCTGGCCAGGGAAGGCCAATATTTATGAGGTGTCACTAAAGTTTCAGAAAGTACTGTTATCTGGTCAGAGAGCCAGGTGTGGATGAGTTCAAGGCACGGGCAGGCGTTCCAAGCAGGTTCAGAATTTGCAGTAATTTAGAGTAAAGCCAAAATTATCTTTTCACGGCTTTGTGGCAAGATGGTTCCCAATTTTAATAAAAAATCAGGTTGGGTCTATCAAGCCTCTCCCTTACTTTTGGAAACTCCTCTGCAAACTCCAATGTTGTGAACTCCCGAG
Organism: Callospermophilus lateralis; assembly: GCF_048772815.1. Taxonomy (NCBI): domain Eukaryota; kingdom Metazoa; phylum Chordata; class Mammalia; order Rodentia; family Sciuridae; genus Callospermophilus; species Callospermophilus lateralis. The sequence continues at coordinate 1,772,364 of NW_027513355.1, read as the reverse complement.
CATTTTAATTCCAGATATGTATTCACAGAATTTCTAACTCTTCTATTCCAATTGTGTCTTTCTTGGGGCGAAGGTAATATCAAGTCATTGTTCTGGATGAGAGTGGAAATATTTTTGTGTAGCACATATTTGCATACACATTTAGGAGATCACTCCTCCTAAACACTGTTGGAACAGAAAATTCAAACTATGGGGGAGCTTCTTAGTTGAACAACATTATTCATGAATCCAAGTTCATTAAACAAATAGATTTGGATCAGTGGATGATATATATTTCAAGATGAATTTCAATTGGCATATACTATGCTACATTTTAATGTCTGTGTGTGTTTTTTGTTTATAATGTTTTGCGATATATATGGATTTAAAATCAAGTTTCCACAAGATTATTCTCAGAATATTCATCCACCTGAAATACATATTTGTTTCCTAGTACTGAAAACTAACTTCAGTAAATGGTGCATAAAAATCCTAATATGTCTACAGTAACTGACCCAGATTAATATCAATGCAAGTAGATTCCTAGGGGACATGATGTGTATTTTGATGTTCATTTTTATTCAACACTGCTACATTACTATTTCTGCAGCTTATGCACATCATACTGTATATATTTCATTCAAAAGTTCGCAAATTTATATGCATGTGTTTCACATTCAATCACTTCCTGCTTCAGAACACATGAATTCCTCCAGGTTTCTTGACTATTCTTTTCATGATACTTCTTTCCAAACACATTATTTTTGATTTCCATAATCACGTTTGAAGCAAAACTCACACACTTTTCAGGATAAAATATAACCCTAATATTACCATTAGATGTATAAGTGGTTGGAATGAATGATTGCATATCAATATGAGATTTCTTTTATATTTTCAGATATCAATTCAATCCATTATTTAAAGTGGAACCAGTTATATTATTTATACACAGTATGGTCTATTCATGCATAATCTGCATATTCATAGACACAGGGTACACCTATTTGTACCCCAAATACTAAATTATACGTCTACAAAACATTGCTCCAGAAAGGGTGGAAGAAATATTCATGTCACCTGATCTACACATACATTTTATCACAATAATATTCTGGACACAAAATGCAATGGTCACACTTATGATTTTAAAAAAGCCTAAATGGAAAGTGAACATGGATTTCAAAAAAACATCCAAGTCCTGGTTACCTAATGCTCTCGAATTCAATCCTATTTGTGACAACATATTTGTTTCTTCCTAAGATAATATATTCAAACTCAACCCTGTTGAAAATGTCTAAACCAATTACACACTTTATACTTTTGCTGATTTCCTAATGTCTCTATTTATGTCTGCTTTCCTACATATTTTCCCCTGTTCATCATTGTGACTGACTCTTCACATGTGCTGACATTTACATTCACTCTCTACCCGAAACCCTATTTGTAAAGAACTTTTGGTCCAAATCCTATACTCACTCTTCTTTATAAACCTGCTGACTACCTTGGTAATCCTACGGACTATTCCTTTATGACTAGATGTTCTGTTTGTTATTCAATCATCCGAGGTACAAGATCCAATTTCATTGTATATTGACTTATCTGAGACATCTGTGCAGAATATAATTCAAAGCTAAGTATCCCACTCAAGGGCCCAATGCCCTACTTGGCTTCAAATCTTCCCTAGATTTCTGTTATATTTTACCTATATATTCTTGTAAATATCACAGGTTTCCAATACCATTATTCATCCAGCAGAATGATTGCTAACCAAAATTGAACATATTATTAACCCTAACCATACACTGTTCCCTCAATCTAACTTTAGAGCAGTGCAGGGACAGAGTTGGTCTTACAAAAGAGGAATGTTGGGGATCTTCCACCTGCTGAGAATATCAAAGATCCATGCAGAAATGATCCCCGAAGAAGATGTAGACTGCTATGAAGGACCTGAGAGAGCAAAAGTTAGCTTCCATGGCAAACAACCTGGTCACTATGAAGGGATGTGTCTGAATAAGCCTCTCTCTTTTTAATATAGAGCAAATGGACCAAACCAGGCCTGTGTGGAGATCTTTTCCCCGGTACCAATGGTTGATATACCATTCTAACTTGTGAAAGTGTCACAGGAAGTAGGGGCAGCCTCCATCTCATGGGACCCTTGGAAGCAACTGTTAGGACAAAGTGGTTGCCAAGGCTGTGAGCTCATTCACTTCATGAAGGAAGTGACCTACCTCACTTTCTTGGTGATGGAACTCTCTGAACTTGGGATCCCTGAAAACAGGCAGCCAGAGTCAGGCCCAATAACAGTCACAGAAGTCTCACTTTTTGGATTTACCAAGGAGAGAGTCAATCTTTCTTGGTATCTACAGTTGTGAGGATGGCCAAATGCCAGGAAAGATCTGAATTGGGGTCTTTCCTGAGAAAGCAGGTATTGGCTCACCGCTGGCTCATGACAACTTCACAGAGTGGGCCAAGGAGTCCAGATTTGAGAATAGAGAAGCCATTTCGGGGGAACATAGTATGGCCCACAAGGCAGAGGACACTCTTGATAGTCACAGACCCTCTTGGGGGAAAAAGGTGCCTTTGTGGGAATGAGTGTGTGTATGTGGTTTTGTCTCATGCTCTGAGAATAGGTAGGAAAGGCGGTTTCTTTGGTTTAGAATGGACTGTTTCTAGTAAGTCATTTGACAAAGCAAGTGTTTCTATGTCTGTGTATCCAACTGTGTCCATGGTTGTAGACATTACAAAAGAAAATGCATCAATGGATGTGTCCTGTCTAGGAGAAAGCTTCCCCACATTCATCCTGCCCAATTTATGAAAGGACGGAGGCTTGCCTTATTGATGGGCAAGACCTGCTGTCTTCCTAAGTTTCTGTTTTCTTCTTGAATTCTGGCCACTCTCCAGAATAGACTCATGGTTTTGTGACCAAGATATGTAGCACCTCAAAGCTCTGTGACATGGCCGTGTACTGGATAGCTGAAGGGAATGGCGAGAATCTCAGGAAACTCAGATATCTGTGTGATCATGAGTGTCTCAGTGGAGAATCCCTGCTTTGGGCCTTTGCTTACCTATTGTTCTGTAGCACTGAATGTCAGGAAGGTCTTTGCCTAAGGCACCACTTTGTGAAACCTGAATAAAACAGTTTTCTAATGGAAATGAATGAGCATCACCTGTCTCTCTTTGAGTAATTGCTTTTGAAAGGGATGTGTCTGAGCCAGTCTGTTGGCTGTGTGTGAGGCTGTGGCTTGCATTCTCAGCACCTGATGGATCTAAAGAAAGATGCCATGTGTGCATCCAAAACCAAAATGGCCAAAAGAGCAGTCATTGTGGATAAATTCTCTTGCCTTCCTCTGTAAGGTTCCTGACCTCTATCAAGTGAGAATAGGAATCCTTTGGGTCAAATGACTTCTTCAAAGCCCTGCGGAGGCTAGCCAATAGGTGCTTGGGTTTTCTCATGACCCCAATGCACATAAAGAATCTAAACCCCACAGTCAGTAGGCCTCAAATTGGAGAAGCTGAGCAGTATTAATGGTAGGCCTTTTTGATCACTTCTGGTTCACAGAAGGGGTGTCCAGGCCACTCTGACTTTATGGAAATGACGAGCAAGAGTGCGTATTTTGGACACTGTCTTGTCCTGCGCTCCTCATAGAAACCTCCAGCTAGAGGTTATGATGAGTGTCTATATGGAAGAAGATGAGAGCCATGTGGGACTATTTTGGTTTTAATTGTGGTCATTTGTGTGGCAGTTGGAAGAGATGACTGGGTCCACCTGGGTTTGAACTCTGGTGTGAATCCCCTTAGAGACTGAGTTCTGGAAGTGACCTCAGAGAAGTATTGCCATGAATCGAGTTGGGATTTTAGGAAGCCATGCATGAGAGTCGCCCTTATAAACTTAGATCAAAGTCCAGGGTGGCTTTCCACAGAGCACTGGGAATCTCAGCCAAATTATCCCATGATTTTATTCTTAAAGACTTGGCAGCCATACTTGAGAGTCAAAACACACATGGAACTCACATTGTAGACCTCAATAGGCCTGGCTTCATGTAACCTTTTGGCCACTCTATGGGAAGCGTTGCCTATGAAAGTTCTCCAGAGTTTCACTGAAATGAGCTTCCTCAACATTTAATGGTTCTTGAAAGCCACAGTGCCTCCCAACTACATCCTTGAAAAATGGCTAGATAAATACTTTGAAATTTTTGAAATTCCCATGACCAGGTGGCACTGGAGTATCTTTGGATGTCCTGCTGCTGATCATGAGTGTACCAGAGAGTGCCTTGATTGACTGGAATTTATAAAAATAATGTAGAACAGAGATGGTAGTAAGTTGGAGCCTGCTGAGTAGTGGGCCTAGAGCAGTGGTAGCCACGTGTGTGATAAAACATCTGTGGTGGGTCCATGTGATTAGCCTATTTGCTTCCAAATGGCTTGTGACTGACATGGTGCAGCCAGCAGACCCTTATTTGTAAAGGCATCTTTTTATTTGGAGAGCTTTCAAGGTAATGATCAGAATCAGGTTGATATGGTCAAGGGTGCAAGCTATGTGAGAAAGAAGCCTGGTTGTTTCATTCTCCTGCAGACCCTAACCCACCACACGTGACAGAACTCCCTCTAGCACTGTGTCCCAGTTGAATTTGTTGTTCAAAAAGCCCAGTGCAGCAGCAAGAACCAAAAGCCCCAGTGAAGCAGCAAGAACCACCACAAAAATTTGAGGAGGACCAAATGGCTTCACAGTCCACACGGGATGAAACTTAGCCTCCAGTGCCCACACTTTACCTACAAAGAGAGAATTCAGCACTGCTGCCTCAGGTTCATTTGAAAATAAGAATCCATGTTCTCCAGGTCATATAGATGCAGACCCAGCTTTGATGGTCTCACTACAAAAGAAGCTAAAACTCCTTAATACAACATATATTTCAAGTGCCCAGCTTCAGAGGCAGTTTCTCAAGAAGTCTTTAGGCCAGCAGAGCTCAATGTTTGTGGAGTGTTTACCATGTCCCTTACTTTTGGAAACTGCTCTACCACCTCCAAGGTTGTGAACTCCTGAGCATATTCCATTCCAGATTTGCATTCACAGATTTTCTAACTCTTCTCCTCTAATTGTGTCTTACCTGGGGTGAAGGTAATGTCAAGGCATTGTTGTGGATGAGAGTGGGAAGATTTTTGTGTAGCACATATTTGCATACACATTGGATTCATTTTCCAATTTCCCATTAAAAATACTGAATCCCTGACACTAACCCATACCCTACTAGACTCTGACTACTAATCCTAATATGATGGAGAAAAATAACCCAAACAGAATAGAAATACAAGCAGTACAGAGAAGGCATGGTGTATAGTTGGACTTGCCTTTTGCATTATGTAGGGTAGGTGTTATAAATCTAGATAATTTTTAATTGAAATAGTTATCCATGTGTTTTTAAAGTTAACAAATATGTGAATTTCTATCTCCCTTTCTCTGTAGCCTATTCAGCAAATGTATTTTTATATGCACATATAGAATCCTAGCTGGTATCACATGTACATACTTGTTTGGAGGCTGACGTGGCAGATAAAAATTATGAGAAGAGATAACTCCTCGTAAATGCTGTTGGATCTTAAAATTCAACCTATGGGTGATCTTCCTAGTTGAACAACATTATTCATAAATCCATGTTCAGTAAAATTAATATTTTTGGATCAGTGGACGATATATATTTCACCATGAATTTCGATTGGCATATATACTGCTACTCTTTAATGTCTGTGTGTGTTTTGTGTTTGTGTGTGTGTATATATATATATATATATATATATATATATATATATATATATATATATACAATCTCTAGATTTTTTAAAATATAAAATATATGTGTCTTATTATACACTCCCTAAATACATTCATATTCATGTATGTGGATTTATAATCAAATTTTTACAAGATTATTCTCAGAAATATTCATCCCCCTGAAACACATATTTGTTTACTAGTACTGAAAACTAACTTCAATGAAAGGTGCATACAAATCCTAATATTTCTGCAGTAACTTACCCAGGTTAATATCAATGCAAGTAGATTCCTATGGGACATGATGTGTATTTTGACATTCATTTTTATTCAACACTGGTACAGTACTATTTTTTCAGTTTATGCACATCAAAGGATAAATGTTTCATCCAAAATTTCAAAATTTAAAACTTTTGATTCACTTTCAATCACTTCCTGCTTCAGAACACATGTATTCCTCCATGTTTCTTGACTGGTCTTTCATGAGACTTCTTTGCAAACACATTATTTCCGATTTGCATAATCAATTTTGAAGCAAAACTCACACACTCTTCATGATCAACCGTAACACTAATATTACCATTAGATGTACAACTGGTTGTAATGAATGTATGTATGCCAATATCAATATAAGATTTCCTGTATATTTTCAGATATCAATTTATTCCAATTCCAATTTCTAATGTTGGGTCCAGTTATATTATTTATTCACAGTTTGGTCTATTCATTCATCATCTCTATATTCATCAAAACAGGGTACACCTATTTTTTTCCCCAATACTAATTTATAGGTTGTAAAAATATTGCTCCCCATAATGGTGGAAGAAATACTCATATCACCTGATCTACATATACATTTTTATCACAGTAATATTCTGGACACAAATGTAAAGGTAACACTTATGATTGTACCAAAACCTAAATTGAACGTGAATATATATTACTAAAACCATCCATGTCCAGGTCGCCTAATGCTCTCAAATTTCAATCCTATTGGTGACTACATATTTGTTTCTTCTAATATCATATATTCAACCTCAACCCTGTTGAAAATGTCTAATCCTGTTACTCACTTTATACTTTGCCTGATTTTTTAATGTCTCTATTTTATATCTGCTTTCCTACATATTTTCCCCAGTTCATCATTGTGACTGACTCTTCATATGTGCTGATATTTTCATTCAGTCTCTAAACGAAACCCTATTGCTAAAGAACTATATTTCCAACTCAAAGACTCACTCTTCAACCTAAACCTACTATTTTCCTAATCCTACTGACTATCCCTTTTTGACTGGATGTTCTCTTCGACATTCAGGCATCTGAGGTACTAGGTTTTATTCCATTGTATGTAGATTTACCTGCGACCACATTGCAGAATGTAATTCAAAGCTAAATATCATAATCAAGGGCCCAATGCCCTTCCTGGCTTCAAATCTTACCTAGATTTCTCTTTTCATACTTATATTTCAAATACATATTCTTATAAATATTTCAGGTTCCCAATACCATTATTCATCCAGCAGAATGATTCCTAACACAAATAAAACATGTTGTTAACCCTAACCATACACTGTTCCCTCAATCTAAATTTACAGAGGGAAGGGACAGAGTTGGTCTTACAGTAAAGAAATGTAGGGGGTCTTCCACCTACTGAGACCCTCAAAGTTCCATGCTGAAATGATCACTGGAGAATATATACGCAGCTATGAAGGACCTGAGAGAGCAAAAGTCATGTTCAATGGCAAACAACCTGGTCAGGATGAAGGTTTCTGTCTGAATCAGCCTCTCTATTCTTAATGTAGAGAAGATGGACCAAACCAGGCCTGTGTGGGTAGCTGTTCCCGGGTGCCTATGGTTGATATAAGATTCTAACTTGTGAAAGTGTCACAGGAATTAGGGACAGCCTCCTTTTCATGTGAGACTTGGAAGCCACTGGTTGGACAAAGTGATTGCCAAGGCAGTGACCTCATTCAGTTCCTGAAGGAAGTGACCTCACATCACTTCCTTAGTGAAGGAAATCTCAGAACTTGAGATTCATGAAGCCAGGCACCCAGAGTCAGTCCCAGTCCCAGTCCCAGTGGTCTCACTTGTTTGGATTTACCAAGGACAGAGTAAGTCTTTCTTGGTACCTATTGATGTGAGGATTGCAAAATGCCAGTAAAGCTCTGAAGAGGGGCCTTTCCTGAGAAAGCAGGTAGTGGCTCACCTCTGGGTCCTGACACCTTCACAGAGTTGGCCAAGGAGACCAGATCTGAGACATTTCAGGCCATTTAGGGGGAAAATAATATGGCCCACCAGTCAGAGGACACTCCGGATAGTAACAGACCTTCTTGGGGGAAGGAGCTGCCTTTGTGGGTGTTGGTTTGTGGTTTTGTCTCATTTTCTGAGAATAGGTAGGCAAGGCGCTTTATGTGCTGTGGAATGAACTGTTTATTGTAAGTCATTTGACAAGGCGAGTGTTTCTATGTCTGTTTACCTCACTGTGTCCGTGGTTGTACACATTAGAAAAAAAGAATGCATCAATGGATGTGTCCTGTCTAGTAGAAAGCTTCCCAGAATTCATCCTGCCTAATTTATGAATGGAGTTCAGATTGCCTTATCAATGGGTAACACCTGCAATCTTCCTAAGTTACAGTTTTCTTCCAGAATTCTGGCCCCTCTCCAGAATAGTCTCATGGTTTTGTCTCTAAGGTATGTACCACCTCCAAGCTCTGTGACATGGCCATGTACTGGATAGCTCAAGTGAATTGTGAGCATCTCAGAAAAATCAGAAATATGTGTGACCACTAAATCTCAGTGGAGAAACCCTGCTTTGGGCCTTTTTTTTTAATTAATTTTTATTGTAGGTTGTTCAAAACATTACATAGTTCTTGATATATCATATTTCACACTTTGATTCAAGTGGGATATGCACTCCTTTTGCTTACCTATTATTCTGTTGCTATGAATGTCACGAAGTTCTTTGCCTCGGGCCACCAATTTGTGAAGCCTGAAGAAAACAGTTTTCAAATGGAAATGAATGGGCATCACCTAGGGCTCTTTGCTTAATTGCTTTGGAAAGGGGTGTGTCTGAATCAGCCTCTTGGCCCTGTGTGAGACTGTGGCTTAGATTCTCAGCACCTGATGGATCTAAAGAAAGATCCCATGGATGCATACAGAACCAAAATAGCCAAAAGAGCGGTCATTGTGGATGAAGACTCTCGCCTTCCTTTCAAAGGTTCCTGACATCTATCAAGTGAGAATAGGGATCCTTTGGGTCAAGTGAGTTATTCAAAGCCCTGCAGAGGCTAGCCCATACGTGCTTGGGTGTTCTCATTACTCCAATTCACATAAAGAATCTAAACCCCACAGTCAGTAGGCCTCAAATTGGAGAAGCCAAGCAGTATTAATGGCAGACCTATTTGATCACTCCTCGTTCACAGTCAGGGTTTCCAGGCCACACTGATTTTAGGCAAATCGGGGGAAAGGTAGGTTATTTTGGACATTGTCTTGGTCTGTGTCCCTCATGGAAAAATCCATCCAGAGGTTATGATGAGGGTCTACATGGAAGAAGATAAGGGCCATGTGGGAGAATTTTGTTTTGAATTGTGGTAAGTTGTGTGGCAGTTGGAAGAGATGCCTGGGTTTACCTGGGCTTTAACTCTGGTGTGATTCCCCTTAGAGTCTGAGTTCTGGAACTGACCTCAGAGAAGCATTGTCATCAATTGTGTTTGAATTTTACTAGGCCATGCATGAGAGTTGCCCTTGGAACCTGAGATCTAGGCCCATAGTGGCTTTCCACAGAGCACTGGGAATCTCAGCCAGGATATCACATGATTTTATTCTGAAAGACTTTGCAGCCACAGTTGAGTCAAAACACGCATGGACCTCACATTGTAGACCTCAATGGGCCTGGCTTCATGTGACCTTTTGGCTACTCTTTGGGAAGCCTTGCCTGTGAGTGTTCTCTAGAGCTTTCATTGAAATGAGCTTCCTCAACATTTAATGGTTCCTGAATGAATTGAAACCCCCAGAGCCTCCAACTTCATCCTTGACAAATGGCTTGATAAATACCATGAAATTTTTGAAATTCCCATGACCAGGTGGCACTGGAGAACTTTTGGATGTCCTGTTGCTGATGATGAGTGTACCAGACAGTGCCTTGATTTACTGGGTTTCATGAAATTTGTGTAGAACAGTGATGCCAGTAAGTTGGATCCTGCTCATTAGTGGGCCTAGAGCAGTGGTGTGAAGGTGTGTGATAAAACATGTGTGGTGGTGACATGTGGATCTGCCATTGGCTTCCCAAAGGCTTGTGACTGACATGGTACAGCCAGCAGACCCTTCTATGCAAAGGTGTTTTTTATATAGAGAGGTTTCAGGGCAATGTTCAGAATCAGGTTGCTATGGAAATGGGGGCAACTTATGTGGAATTGAATCCTGGTTGGTGCATTCTCATGCAGACCGTGACCCTCCACACGGGACAGAACTCTCTCCAGCACTGTGTCCCAGTTTAGCTCCTTGTATTTCATGAAGCAAATACCAAACTCCCAGTGCACCTGTGAGAAACACCACGAAAATTGGAGAATGACCAAATGGCTTCACAGTCCACATGTGGAGACACTTACAACCCAGTGACCATAGTTAAACTACAAAGAGAGTATTCAGCATGGCTGCCTCATGTTCATTGGAAAATTAGAAACAATATCCTCCAGGTCACATTGTTGCACACCCAGATTTGATGGTCTCCCAACAAAGGAAGCTAAAGCTCCTAACAACAACATATATTTTTAAGTGCCCAACCTCAGAGGAAGTTTCTCAAGAAGTCTTTACACCAGCAGAGCTCCATGTTTGAGAAATGTTTACCCTGTCCCTTACTTTTGAAAACTCCTCTACCACCTCGGAGGTTGTGAACTCCTGAGCATTTTTCATTCCTGATATATATTCACAGATTTTCTAACTTTTCTCCTCTAATTGTGTCTTACTCGGAACAAAGGCAATGTCAAGGCAATGTTCTGGATGAGAGTGTGAACATTTTTTTGTAGCACATATTTACATACACATTGCATTCATTTTACAATTTTCCATTCAAAATACTGAATCTCTGACATGAAACCATACCCTACTAGACTCTGACTACTACTCCTAATATGATGGAGAAAAATAACACAAACAGAATAGGAATACAAGCAGTTAGGAGAAATCATAGTGTATAGTTGTACTTGTATTTTGCATGATTAATGGTAGGTGTTATAAATCTAGTCAATATTTAATTTAAATAGTTCTCCATGTGTTTTTAAGGTTAACAAATATGTGAATTCCTGTCTCCCTTTCTCTGTATCCTATTTAGCACATGTACTTTTAAAATGCACATATAGAATCATACCTGGTATCACATGTACATTTTTGTGAGGTGGCTGATTTGGCAAATACAATTTGTGAGAAGTGATCACTCCTCTTAAACGCTGTTGGAACTGAAAATTCAACCTATAGGTGAGCTTCCTAGTTGAACAACATTATACATAAATCCATGTTCAATTAAAGAAATATTTTTGCATCTGTGGATGATATATATATCATGATAAATTTAGATTGGCATATATATTGCTAATTTAATGTCTCTGTGTGTGTGTGTGTATTTTGTGTGTGTGTGTGTATGTGTGTGTGTGTGTGTGTATATATATATATATATATATATATATGTATATATACTCTCCAGAAATATATGTGTCTTATATACACTCTCTAAATTCATTCATGTTCATGTATATGGATTTATAATCAACTTTTCACAAGATTTTTCACAGAAATATTCATCCACCTGAAATACATATTTGTTTCCAGTACTTAAAACTAACTTCAGTTTATTTTGCATACAAATACTATTATTTTTACAGTAACTGACCCAGTTTAACATCAATGCAAGTAGATTCCAGTGGGACATGATGTGTATTTTTAAGGTCATTTTTATTCAGCACTGGTACAATACTATTTCTTCAATTTATGCACATGATAGGATATATATTCCATCCACAAGTTAGCAAACTTATAGGCAGTTGTTTCACTTTCATCACTTCCTGCTTCAGAACACATAAATTCCTCTAGGTTTCTTGACTGGGCTTTTCATGAGACTTCTTTCCAAACACATTATTTTTAATTTCCATGATCACTTTTGAAGCAAAACTCACACACTCTTCATGATAAACCATAATCCTAATATTACCATTAGATGTATTAGTGGTTGAAATGAATGTATGTATATCAATATAAGATTTCCTGTATATTTTCAGATATCAATGGAATCCATTATTTAAATTTGGAACCCATTGTATTATTTATTCACATTATGGTCTATTCATGCATTATCTCTATATTCAGAGTCACAGGATATACCTATTTGTACCCCCAATACTAATTTATACATCTTCAAAATATTGCTCCCAGAAATGGTGGAAGAAATACTCATGTCACCTTACCTACATATACATTTTATCACAGTAACATTCTGGACACAAAAAGCAAAGATGACACTTATTATTTTACCAATGTAAAGGTCAGGCGAGTGTCGGAGGAAGAGACTACCAGAGACTGTCTCATGCAACAGCCAAGGATTTATGGGGGTCCAGCATGCTGGGGTCAGAGCTCCCTTGAATAGAGCACAGAGTCCTGAGAACAGCTTAAGCAGAGCTTATATACTTTCCTTGGAGAGGGCAGATAGGAAAGTTTATTGATGGGTCAGGGCGAGTGGGCGGTTTGCGTCCAAATGGGTGAGGAAGTACATTCTGCAGTTTTGCAGTTGGGTACAGCACTTTCAGGGAACTAGATTAGCAAACAGTTCTCAAGACATCAACAGTGTTTTGTTAAGCATACCGAAAAACTGGAAGTGACAAGTACCTATTTTATTAACCTTTCATTCCCCACTTCTTCTTTTGGTTACTTTTAATCATAAAAATGATTATTGGGGGTGTCACATTTTATGTTTACTAGTGTGGTATATTGTTTTCTGATTACCATAAGTTTAACTTGTCCAATTTGAGCATGGAGAAAGGAAACTACACGGTTGATCAAACAGGGTCCTACAATTACCAATAATATGAGGATTATTAATGGACTGGCCAGGGCTGATGAAAATGTAGTTAATGAGGGGGCTTTGTGAACCAAGACTCAAACCACCTTTTTTGGGCCTCTCTCTCTTGTTGATGCTCTTCAAGGCATCTTCTTAATTTAATCATAGATTCTTTTACAACTCCAGTATGGTCGGCATAAAAACAACATTCTTCCCTCAATGCAGGACGAAGGCCCCTTCTCTCATGAAGAGGAGGTCCAACCCTCGACTGTTCTGTAAAATAACTTCAGAGAGAGAGGTTAAAGATTCGTGTAAAGCTGTGAAGGAGGTTTTTAATATCTTTAAGTTTTGGTCTATTACTGCTTCTAATTGGGTCATTTGTTGTGTCCCATGGACCAGGGCAGTGGTTCCTGTGCCCACCCCTGCAGCAACTCCTATTCATAATAGGATGACTAAAGTGAGGGATACAGGTTCCTGGCAGAACCGGGTTGTTTGCCCCCCTATTTGATATTTAAATGTACCTGCGTCATGATAGAGCACTCTGGAAAACATCTGCACCATTACATAATTAATCACATCTGTTGACCATTTTATGAAAACATAAACAATGTTTAAGTGTATAGAATTGTACTGCTGTAGAGATGGACAAGGCAAGGTACCTAAGATAGCACAGAAGACAGGGAAACAGTCTTATTTGGTTGCATCCGGATTTAGAGGGCATTGCTTCTGTTGTAATCAATTAATCCCTGAACCCAAAGTTTAGGTTGTTTCAGAATTTTGTACCCAGCATGTAAGGGAAGGGGCTCAGAAGTTCACAGTCTGCAGAAGTTCACAAAAAGCAGTTTTTGTTTCTGTTTTTTTTTCCTCTGTTCTGGGAAAGTTAACTTCTTAAGGACACCTGGGAGGGGGAGAGCTTTTTTCTTCTTTTTTTTCTTTTCCTCCCTGCCAGCTGTTACCATGGAGCCCAGTTGGTAACTTCTATATCTTAGAAATGTAGCCATCTCTATGAAGCCCCAGCTCTAGGGCAGAAGCCTTCTTCATATATTTTGTTAAAAACTACTAAGGGGGTGTCTAGCTTAGGAGTGCTGATTTTTCCAGCCAGTGGCCAAGTAGAACAGAGCAACACGAATAGAGGAAGTTTATCTACATTGAACTCTTTTATAGGAACTGTGTTGCTGAAAGGCTTAAAGTCAGCCATGGTGAAGACTTCTGGAGAAGGTCATTTAAGACTTTTCTGTGGGCCTGATACAGAGGGGAAGACAGGGAAGGCAGGGGATGAGAGCAGCTCCGTGGATCTGAGGATGAGGAAAAAGAGATATAAAAGAATTATGGGAAAGGGGTTTGGGATTTTCCTGGCAACAAAACTTGAGCAGTAGAACAGGTAGAGCAGAGGGAAAGACGGGAGTGAGTATCCCAAAAAGCCTGTGAGGGACTTTAAATTCTTAGTAACCTGTTTTCAGTGATGACAAAGCAACTTTAAAGGCCATTTTAATTACATCTTTGATAGGCGTCTGAGGGCACTCCTCAGCTGGTTTGAGCTTTGGGTTAGCTGGTAAGAGGACCTGGTGGGACCCGGTGTGGGCACTGACAGGAGGAGAGAGGAGTGAGTGGGTGGAAGGGTACCTCAGTACCTGCAAGCTCAGCAAGGGGCAATGGTCTGAGAACCGACGGAAATTTGGGTTTTTGATCTAGTAACTGGAGCTGAGAAATCAGGTTGCTGATGTGGGAGTGACAGCAGAGAGTCTGGGGCAGAAGGCTGCGGGTGAGTATCTATTGGAGAAGCATAGTTCAGGATTTGAGCATAGGAGGGAAAAGGCCTACACGTAGGGGAATTTCCTTCCACACTTTTGAGCACTTGTCGAAGTTGAAAAGGTCACGCAAAATTTGAGGATCTAGAGACCCTTCTGGTGGCCATCGGTTTTTGTTATCTAACTGGTAATATGGCCAATGCTGTGTACTGAATTTGATGAGGAGTTCTGCTTCCACCAGGTAGCCCCTGTATCCTCACATCCCCATTATTTACAGAAGAAGTTGGCTTTTCCCCCACACAGTCGTGGCTGTTTTTGGCTTTGGTAGTCCGCCAGGCAAACATAGTAATCTAGGCTAGCCAACCTGCATCTGGCTCGCGTGTCCCTACATCCATAATGTTTGTTTCCATTATCTATTGTATGGAAAGTATTTAATGGAATTTTTGGGGATCCTCTTCATCAGGGATTTCCCAATAGGAAAGACGTATAGTCAGCTGACAAATTTCTTGGTGGAGAGATGGCCACCAGGTCCCTAAGTGGGCTGTATGTGCGATAGACCATACTTCTTGTCTAGTAGGATTTGTGATCAGCCATCGCTGCTGAACGGGTTGATGAGGGTTAGGACTACTGGTGACCAATTGGAGAGTCTATAGTCTTATTCACATGGCGAATTTACAATTTGAAAATGTTACCAGTCTTTTTCATTTTTCAGCCAGATTCTGGACAGGGCACAGGCTTGAGATGAGAATTAGGAACCAGGAAGTGATTCCGTCTAACTTTAGCACTGTAGGTGTTATAAGTAGCACCTGGTATGGTCCTGTCCAGCCAGGTTCCAGGGATGACACCTGATGTTGTCTTATGTAGACAAAGTCTCTTACTTGATATAGATGTGGAGTACCCTCTTCAGCAGGTTGGTAGGCAGTGGCCAGCTGTTTCCACAGGTATTGCTGAGTTCCTTCCAGAACTTTAAGTCTGTCAAGCAAGGTGGTGTGGAAGGGATCGTTAGATCTTTGAGTTAGGGTTAGGTCCCTTACTGGAGATGGGGCCCCATAGAGAATTTCATAGGGGGTGAGGTTACACAAAGAAACAGAGGGAGTATTTCTTGCATGAAATAGTGCATAAGGCAGGAGCATAGTCCAATCTTTTATGCTACTCTTTAAGCTTAATTCCGTTTAGGTCTCTTTAATGGTTCTATTTAATTTTTTTTACCTGTCCTGAACTCTGGGGTCTATAAGCACAATGTAACTTCCAATTAATCCCCAGGGTCCTGGCTAACCCCTGAGTTACCTGGGCCATGAACGCTGGTCCATTATCAGACCCTATTACCTTAGGCAGGCCGTACCTTGGAAAAATATCTTTCAGGATCTTCTTGACCACCATTTGCGCCTTTTTTTTTGGGGGGGGGAGGCTTCAATCCATCCTGAAATATATCTACAAAGAGTAGGAGATATTTAAGTCCATACCATGCTTGCTTAATTTCAGTAAAGTCCACTTCCCAGAATTGTCCTGGTCTGGTTCCTCGTAGGTGCTTTCCTGCAGGAAAGTTGGAAGGGTAAGCATTAACCTATTGACAGACCCGACAGGCTTTTTTTTACCTGTTCAGTTATTTCCTTTCACTGTGAGTCGGTTAGTGGAAAACTCTGTTCTTGATCCTTCAGGAATGCCTGCAATTTCTTTGAACCAAGGTGAGTGAACTGATGTACATTTTTAACGTAGTGTAGGGCTTTCTGAAATTTCAGGCTTTGCTCAGTGAAGTTGAGGAGTACAGTGTCAGTGTCCTTAGATATTATCAAAAGCTTGCTGGATCTCAGGGGTCCATTAGAATTGGGCATCTCCTTTAACAGCGGGTGTAAATGAGAAGTTAAGGACCCAAACACAGGAATCCTTAACCTGCAAAACCCAGCAGTCCCAAGAAACTCTCTGTGTTGTCTGCTGTTAGATGGGGGTGGTTTCTGCACAACCTTTTGATTTCTGGGCTCAGTGAGCCATCGTTTACTGCCCCTAAAGGAATAGCCCAGGAAGATTACTTCTTGCTGGCAAATTTGGGCCTTTTAGGAAGAAGCTCTATACCCGAGTTGAGGAAGCTCACATAATACTGCTTGGGTCCCAGATTCACAGATATCCTTGGTGTTGGGTGCCAGTAGCAGGTCATCCACGTATTGAAGCTGGGTGACTTCGGGGTGCGTAGTTCTGAAGCTGTTGAGATCTCTTTGGAGGGCTTCATCAAAGAGAGTGGGGGAGTTTTTCAACCATTTTGGGGAGTCTAGTCCAAGTTAGTTGACCACACGTTCCAGTTTCTGGGTCTACCCACTAGCAAGCAAACAGCAACTGACTATATTTATGCAGAGGCAAGCAAAAGAAAGCATCTTTTAAGTCCAGAACAGTATACCATTTCCTCTCAGGGTTCAGAGTGATAAGCAGATTGTACGGATTAGGTACACTGGGGTGAATGTCCTACACTCTGTTGTAGGTCTCTCTTATGTCTTTAATGGGGGATAGTCCCCGGCTCCTGGCTTTTTATACTGGTAGCGGGGGAGTGTTTTAGGATGATTGACAAGGCCTTAGGACCCTAAGGCCAGATATTTCTGAATATGGGGCCTTATCCCATCTTTAGCTTTTTTGCTCAGAGGATATTTTTTGACATTGATTGGGGAGGCTGAGGTTTTGAACTCCACTGTTTTTGGAGGTTGTTTCATGGCTAGTCCTAACCCAGCAGTTTTTTTCCAGGCATCTGGGTAATCTGTTATCCATTTCTGGGGTAGCTTGCCTGTTTGATCAGTCTTGGGGGGTGTGAAGAGTTGCTGTTCATCTTCTACTGACATATTTAAAGCCGTGAATATAGCAGTTTATACTAAAGGATTTAAAATATCATTTTGGGGCCTTCATGGTTAAAAGTCATTTTGGCCCGGAGCTTGGTGAGCAGATCTCTGCCCATCAATGGGACCAGGCATTCTGGGATTATTAGGAAGGAGTGATGGATTTTTCCTTTCCTCATGTCCATGGTTTTCTTAGTTGTCTAATTCCCATATTTACTGGTGTTAGCACTTTGAACTAGAGAGCTTTTATTTGATAGAGGGCCCAGTGGGGCCTTAAGGACTAAGTATACTGCCCCTGTATCCACTTCAAAGTTTACTGGGGTCCCCTCCACATCAAAAGTTACCCTGGGTTTATTGGGAGTCTAGCAATCTGGGGCTCAGTGCTCACTTGAATAGAGCAGAGAGCAATGAGAACAGCTTAAGCAGAGCTTATATACTTTCCTTGAAGAGGGCAGGGAGGGAAGCTTATTGATGGGTCAGGGCGAGTGGGCGGTTTGCGTGCAAACAGGTGAGGGTGTACATTCTCTGTTTGGCAGTTGGGGACAGCACATTCTGGGGAAAAAATTAGCAAACAGTCCTCAAGGTTTCAACAGTGTTTTGTTAAGCATACAGAAAAACAGGAAGTGACAAGTACCTATCTTATTAACCTTTCACCAAATCCTAAATGGAAAGTGAGCATGGATTTCTAAAAACATCCATTTCCAGGTTGCTTAATGCTCGCAAATCAATCCTATTGGTGACTACATATTTGTTGCTTTCTAAGATTATATATTCAACCTCAACCCTGTTGAAAATGACTAATACTAACCCTCACTTTATGCTTTTTCTGATTTCCTAATGTCTCCATTGATATCTGCTTTCATACATATTTTCCTGAGTTCATCATTGTGACTGACTCTTTACATGTGCTGAAATTTACATTCACTCTCTATCCGAAACCCTATTGCTACAGAACTTTTGTTCGAAATCCTATACTCACTCTTTTTTCTATACCTACCAACTATCTTCCTAATCCTACCGACTATCCCTTTTTGACTGGAAATTCTCTTTGACAATCAATCATCCAAGGTACAAGGTCCTATGCCATTGTATATCAATTTATCTGAGACATCTGTGCAGAATATAATTCAAAGCTAAGTATCCCAATCAACAGCCCAATGCCCTTCTTGGATTCAAACCTTATCTAGATTTCTGTTTTCATACTTATATTTCACCTATATATTCTCGTAAATATCGCGAGTTCCCAATACCATTGTTCATTCCTCAGTATGATTTCTAACCTAAATCAAACCTGTTATTACTCTAACCATACACTGTACCCTCAAACTAACTGTACAGAAGAGCCGGGAGAGAGTTTGTCTTACAATACAGTAATGTAGGGGCTCTTCCACCTGCTGAGAACATCAAAGGTACAAGCAGAAATGATACCCTGGAGAAGTTGCAGGCAGCTATGAAGGACCTAATAGAGCAAAAGTCATCTTCCATGACAAACAACCTGGTCAGTATTAAGGGATGTGTCTGAATCAGCCTCTCCTTTCTTAATGTAGAGAAGATTGATCAAACCATGCCTGTGTGGAGAGCTGTTCCCAGGTGCCTATGGTTGATATACCATTCTAACTTGTGAAAGTGTCACAGGAAGTAGTGGCAGCCTCCATCTCATGGGAACCTTGGATGAATCTGGTAGGACAAAGTGGTTGCCAAGGCAGTGACCTCATTCAGTTCCTGAAGGAAGTGACCTCACCTCACTTTCCTGGTGATGGAAATCTCTGAATTTGGGATCCAGGAAGCCAGGCACCGAGAGCAAGTCCAAGTCCCAATCCCAGTGGTCTCACTTGTTTGGATTTACCAAGGACAGAGTCAGTCTTCCTTGGTACCTACTGATATGAGGATTGCCAAATGCCTGAAGAGCTCTGAAGAGGGGCCTTTACTGAGAAAGCAGGTAGTGGTTCACCGCTGGCTGTTGACAACTTCACAGAGTTGGCCAAGGAGACCAGATCTGAGACAGTACAGGCCATTTTAGGGGAACATAGTATGGCCCACTATTCAGAGGACACTCCGGATAGTCACAGACCTACTTGAGTTAAGGAGGTGCCTTTGTGGGTGTGGGTGTGAGTTTGTGGTTTTGTCTCATGTTCTGAGAATAGGTAGGAAAGGCTGTTGTTTTGATTGGAGTGGACTGTTTCTAGAAAGTCGTTTGACTAGGCGAGTGCTTCTATGTCTGTGTATCCCACTCTGTCCATGATTGTAGACATTCGAAAAGAGAATGTATCAATGTATGTGTCCTGTCTAGTGGAAAACTTTCCAGCATTCATCAGGCCTAGTTGATGAATGGACTGTGGCTTTCCTTATGGATGGGCTACTCCTACTAACTTCCTAAGTTCCTGTTTTCTTCCTGAATTCTGGCCACTCTCCAGAATAGCCTCATAGTTTTGTGTCCAAGATACATACCACCCCCAAGCTCTGTGACATGGCCATGTACTTGATAGCTATAGGAAATGGGAACATCTTAGAAAACTCAGACATCATTGTGACCAGTAAACGCTCAGTGAAGAACCCATATTTTGGTTCATTTGCTTACCTATTGTTCTGTTGCCCTGAATGTCAGGAAGGTCTTTGCCTCAGGCCACCCCTTTGTGAAGCCTGAATAAAACAGTTTTAAAATGGAAATAAATGGGAATAACTTGTGGTTCTTTGCTTTGGAAAGGGATGTGTTTGAATCAGCCTCCTAGCCCTGTATGAGGTTGTGGCTTAAATTTTCAGCACATGATGGATCTAAAGATAGATACCATGTGTGCAATCAAAACCATAATGGCAAAAATTCAGTAATTGTGGATGAGTCTCTTGCCTTCCTCTGTTAGGTACCTGACCTCTATCAAGTGAGACAGGGATCCTTTTGGTCAAATGAGTTTTTCAAAGTCCTGCAGAGGTGCTTGTGTTTTCTCGTGACTCCAAATCACATAAAAAAATCTATACCTGAGAGTCAATAGTGCTCAAATTGGAGAAGCAGAGCAGTATTAACGGCAGGCCTATTTGATCACTTCTGGTTCACAGGAAGGGTTTCCAGGCCACCCTGACTTTAGGCAAATGAGGGGCAAGGGAGAATATTTTGGACACTGTCTTGGGATGCGTCCCGCATGGAAACCTCCAGCCAGAGTTTATGATGAGTGTCTATATTTAACAAGATGAGGGCCATGTGGGAGTGTTTTGGTTTTAATTGTGGTCATTCGTGTGGCGGTTGGAAGAGATGACTGGATCCAAATGGGCTTGAACTATGGTGTCATTCCCCTTAGAGACTGAGTTCTGGAACTTACCTCAGAGAAATATTGCCATGAATTGTGTTGGGATTTAGGAGGCCACGCATGAGAGTCACCCTTGGAAACTGAGATCTAGGCCCAGTGTCGCTTTCCACAGAGCACTGGGAATCTCAGGAGGATATCACACAATTTTATTCTTAAAAACTTGTCAGACATATTTGATAGTCAAAACACACATGGACCTCAATTGTAGACCTCAATGGGCCTTGCTTCATGTGACCTTTTGGCCACTCTTTGGGAAGCCTTGCCTGTGACAGTTCTCCAGAGCTTTCATTGAAATGAGCTTCCTCACCATTAAATAATTTCTGAATGAATTGAAACCCACAGTGTCTCCAACTTCATCCTTGAAAATTGGCTAGATAAATACCATGAAATTTTTGAAATTTCCTTGACCAGGTGGCACTGGAGAACATTTGGATGTCCAGTTGCTGATCATGAGTGTACCAGACAGTGTGTTGATTGACTGGTTTTCATGAAAATGGTGTAGAAAAGAGATGCCAGTCATTTGAAGCCTGTTGAGTAATGGGCCCAGAGCGGGGGTGAGCAAGTGTGTGATAAAACATCTGTGGTGGGGTCATGTGGATCTGCCATTGGCTTCCAAATGGCTTGAGACTGACATGGTGCAGCCAGCAGATCCTGTGTTTAAAGACATCTGGTTATATAGAGAGGTTTCAGGGCAATGTTCAAAATCAGGTTTCTATGGTCAAGGGAGCAACCTATGTGGTATACAAGCCCTGTTGGTGCATTCTCCTGCAGACCCTGACCCACCACACGTGAAAGAACTTCCTCCAGCCCTTTGTCCCAGTTGAACTCCTTGTATTTCATGAAGCAAATACCAAACTCCGAGTGCAGTATCAAGAAACGTTTTGAAAAGTGGAGGATGACCTAATGGCTTAGCAGTCTACATGGGGAGACACTTAGACCCAGTGGCCATAGTTTACCTACAAAGAGAGAAATCAACACTGCTGCTTCATGTTCATTGGAGAATTATAAACCATGTCCTCCAGGTCACAGATGTGCAGACCAAGCTTTGATTGTCTCACTAGAAAGGAAGCTAAAGCTCCTGACAACAACATATATTTCAAGTGCCCAACCTAGAGGCAGTTTCTCCAGAAGTCTTTAGGCTGGTAAATCTCCATGTTTGTGGAGATTTTACACTTTCCCTTACTTTTGTAAACTCCTCTACCAACTCCAAGGTTGTGAACTCCTGAACATTTTTCATTTCAGATATGCATTCAAAGATTGTCTAACTCTTCTCCTCTAAATGTGTCTTACTTGGGGTGAAGGTAATGTCAAGGCATTGTTCTGAATGAGAGTGGGAAAATTTTTGTGTAGCACACATTTGCATACACATTGATTCATTTTACAATTTTCCATTTGAAATACTGAATTCTTGACACTATCTCATACCCTACTAGACTCTGACTACTAATCCTAATATGATGGAGAAAAATACCCAAACAGAATGAAAATACAAGCAGTTTACAGCAGGCATGGTGTATTGTTGGACTTCCTTTTTGCATGATAGAGTGTAGGTATTCTAAATCTACTCAATTTTTAATTGAAATAGTCCTCCATGTGTTTTTAATGTTAACACATATGTAAATTCCTGTCTTCCTTTCTATGCAGCCTACTCAGCACATGTATTTTTATATGCAAATATAGAATCCTACATGGTCTCACACGTACATTTTTTTGAGTTGGCTGACTGGGCAGAAACAAGTTGTGAGAAGAGATCTCGTAAACGCTGGTGGAACTGAAAATTAAAACTATGGGTGAGCTTCCCAGTAGAACAATTTATACATAAATCCATGTTCAGTAAAATAAATATATTTTCATCTGTGGATGATATATATTACTGATAAATTACGTTTGGCATATATATTGATACTTTTTAATGTATTTTTGTGTTTTTCTGTATATATATATATATATATATATATATATATATATATATATATATATATACACACACACACACACACTCTCCAGATTTTATAAAATATGAAATATATGTCTCTTATATACACTCCATCAATTCATTCATATTCATGTATGTGGATTTATAATCAACTTTTCACAAGATTATTCTCAGAAATATTCATCTACCTGAAATACATATTTGTTTCCCAGTATGAGAACTAACTTCAATCAATGGTGCTTACAAATCCTAATATTTTTACAGTAACAGACCCAGTTTAACATCAATGCAAGTAGATTCCTATGGGACTTAATGTCTATTTTGACCTTTATTTTAATTCAACACTGGTACATTAGTATTTCTTCAGTTTTTGCACATCATAGGACATATATTTCATCCACAAGTTAGCAAATTAATAAGAATTTGTTTCACTTCCTGCTTCAGAACACATGAATTCTTCCATGTTACTTGACTGGTCTTTTCATGAGACTTCTTTCCAAACACATTATTTTTGATTTCCATAATCAATTTTGAAGCTAAACTCACACACTCTTCATGATAAACTATAACATTAATATTACCATTAGATGTAAAACTGGTTGGAATGAATGTATGCATATCAATATAAAATTTCCTGTATATTTTCACATTTCAATTCAATCCATTATTTAAAGTTGGAACCAGTTATGTTATTTATTCACTGTATGGTCTATTAATGCATTATCTCTATATTCATAAACACAGTGCACACCTATTTGTCCCCCCATTACTAATTTGTACCTCTTCAAAATATTGCTCCCAGAAATGGTGGAAGAAATACTGATGTCACCTTATCTATATATACATTTTATCACAGTAATATTCTGGACACAAAAAGCAAAGGTCAAACTCATGATTGTATCAAAGCCTAAATGGAAAGTGAGCATGGATTACCAAAAACAACCATGTCCTGGTTACCTAATGCTCTCAAATGTCAATCCTATTGATGACTACATATTTGTTTCTTTCTAAGATTATATATTCAACCTCAAGCCTGTTGGAAATGTCTAATTCTATCACTCACTTTACACTTTGCCTGATTTCCTAATATCTCTATTGATATCTGCTTTCCTACATATTTTCCCTAGTTCATCATTGTGACTCATACTTCACATATGCTGACATTTACATTCACTCTCTACCCGAAACTCTATTGCTAAAGAACTCTTGGTCCAAATCCTATACTCACTCTTCTTTATAAACCTACTGACTATCTTACTAATCCTACTGACTATCACTTTTTAACTCGATGTTCTCTTCAACAATCAATCATTCAAGGTAAAAGGTCCTATGCCATTTTATATCAATTCATCTGAGACACATGTGCAGAACATAATTCAAACCTAAGTATCGCACTCAAGGGCCCAATGCCCTTCTGGCTTCATATCTTACCTACATTTCTGTTTTCATACTTATATTTCACCTATATATTCTTGTAAATATCACAGGTTCCCAATACCATTATTCATCCGGCAGAGAGATTCCTAACCCAAATCGAACATGTTATTAACCCTAAATATACACTGTTACCTCAATCTAACTTTACAGAAGAGGAGGGACAGAGTTTCTCTTTAAATACCTGAATGTAGGGAATCTTCCACCTGCTGAGAACATCAAAGGTCCATGTAGAAATAATCCCTGGAGAAGATGTAGGCAGCTGTGAAGTTCCCGAGAGAGCAAAAGTCATCTTCCATGGCAAACAACCTGGTGAGGATGAAGGGATGTGTCTGTATCAGCCTCTATCAACTTAATGTAGAGAAGATAGACCAAACCAGGCCTGTGTGAAGAGGTGTTCCCAGGTGCCTATGGTTGATATACCATTCTAACTTTTGAAAGTGTTACAGAAAGTAGGAACAGCCTCCATCTCATGGGCCCTTAGAAGTAACTATTTGGACAAAGTTGTTGCCAAAGCAGTGACCTCATTCAGTTTCTGAAGGAAGTGACCTCACCTCACTTCCTTTGTGATGGAACTCTCTGAACTTGGGATCCAGGAAGAATGGCACCCAGAGCCAGTCGCAGTCCCAGGCCCAGTGGTCTCACTTGCTTCAATTTACGAAGGACAGAGTCAGTCTTTCTTAGTGCCTACAGATGTGAGGATGTTCAAATGCCAGAAAAGCTCTGAAGAGGGGCCTTTCCTGAGAAAGCAGGTAGTGGCTCACCCATGGCTAATGACAACTTCACAGAATTGGCCAAGGAGACCAGATTTGAGACACGACAGGCCATTTGGGGGGAATATAGTATGGCCCACCATTCAGAGGACACTCTGGGTAATCACAGAACTACTTGGAGCAAAGGTGGTGCCTTTGTGGGTGTGGGTGTATGTTCATGGTCTTGTCTCATGTTCTGAGAATAGGTAGGAAAGACTGTTTGTTTGGATTGGCGTGGACTGTTTCTAGTTAGTCGTTTTGCAATGCGAGTGCTTCTTTGTCTGTGTATCCCACTGTGTCCGTGGTTGTAGACATTAGAAATAAGAATGCATCAAAGGATGTGTCCTGTCTAGTAGAAAGCTTCCCAGCATTCATCTTGCCCAATTTATAAATGGACTGTGGCTTTTGTTATCAAAGGGCAACACCTGATATCTTCATAAGTTTCTGTTTTCTTTCTGAATTCTGGACACTCTGCAGAATAGCTTCATGGTTTTGTGTCCAAGATATTTACCACCTAAAAGCTCTGTTATATGGCCATGTAGTGGGTAGCTAGTGTGACCAGGAAAGTCTCAGTGGAGAAACCCTGATTTGGGCTTTTTGCTTACCTATTGTTCTGTTGCCCTGAATATCAGGAAGGTATTTACCACAGGCCAATTCTTTGTGAAGCCTGAAGAAAAAAGTTTTCAAATGGAAATGAATGGACATCACCTGTAGCTCTTTGCTTAATTGCTTTGGAAATGGATTTGTCTGAAACAGCCTCTTGGCCCTGTGTGAGTCTGTGGTTAGATTCTCAGCACCTGATGGATCCCATGTGTTCATCCAAAACCAAAATGATCAAAAGAGCAGTCATTGCGGATGAAGTCTCTTGCCTTCCTCTGTAAGGTTCCTGACCTCCATCAAGTGAGAAGAGGGATTCTTTGGGTCAAATGCATTCTTTAAAGCCAAGGAGAGGCAAGCCCAAAGGTGCTTGCATTTTCTCATGCTTCCAATTCACATAAAGAATCTAAACCCCACAGTCAGTCATCCTCAAATTGGAGAAGCAGAGCAGTATTAACGGCACACTATTTGATCACTCCAGGTTCACAGGAAGGTGTTCAGGCCACCCCGACTTTAGGCAAATGAGGGGCAAGGGAGCTAACTTTGGACACTATCTTGTTCTGCATCCCTCATGGAAACCTCCAGCCAGAGTTTATAATGAGTATCTATATGGAAGAAGATGAGGGCCTTGTGGGAGTGTTTGGGTTTTAATTTTGGAAGTTTGTGTGGCGGTTGAAAAAGATGACTGGCTCCACCTGGTCTTGAACTCTGGTGTGATTCCCTTTAGAGACTGAGTTCTGGAACTGACCTCAGAGAATTATTGCCATGAGTTGTGTTGGGATTTTAGGAGGCCATGAATGACAGTCGCCCTTTGAAACTGAGATCTGTGCCCAGAAAGGCTTTCCACAAGGCACGAGAAATCTCAGCCAGAATATCACATGATTTTATTCTGAAAGACTTGGCAGCCATAGTTGAGAGGCAAAACACACATGATCTCACATTGCAGACCTCAATGGGCCTGGCTTCATGTGACCTTTTGGCGACCCTTTGGGAAGCCTTGCCTGTGAGTGTTCTCCAGAGCTTTCATTGAAATGAGCTTCCTCAACATTTAATGGTTCCTGAGTGAATTGAAAATCATAGTGCCTCCAACTTCATCCTTGAAAAATGGCTAGAGAAATACCATGGAATTTTTGAAATTTTCATGACCAGGTGGCACTGGAGAACTTTTTGATGTCCAGTTGCTGATCATGAGTATACCAGACAGTGCCTTGATTGACTGCGTTTCTTAAAAATGGTGTAGAACAGAGATGCCAGTAATTTGGAGCCTGCTGAGTAGTGGGCCTAGAACAGTGGTGGGCAGGTGTGTGATAAAACATCTGTGTTGGGGCCATGTAGATCTGCCATTGGCTTCCAAATGGCTTGTAACTGACATGGTGCAGCAAGCAGACCCTTATATGTAAAGGCATGTTGTTATATGGAGAGGTTTCAGGGCAATGTTCAGAATCAGGATGCTATGGTCAAGGGGTCAAACTATGTGAAATAGAAGCCTGACTGGTGCATTCTCCTGCAGACCCTGAGGCACCACATGTGACAGAACTCCCTCCAGCACTCTGACCAAGTTGAACTCCTTGTATTGTGAAGCAAATAACAAACTCCCAGTGCTCTACTAAGAAAAGTAGAGCATGATCAATTAGCTTCACAGTCCACACAGATTGACCCTTAGACTCCAGTTGCCACAGTTTACCTACAAAGTGAGAATTCAGCACTGCTGCCTCATGTTCATTGGAAAATAAGATACCATGTCCCCCAGGTCACATAGATGCAGACCAGTTTTGATGCTCTCACTATAGAGGAAGCTAAAGCTTCGGACCACAACATACATTTTAAGTGCCCAAACTCAGAGGCAGTTTCTCAATATGTCTTTAGGCCTGCAGAGCTCCATGTTTGTGGAGTGTTTACCCTGTTCCTTACTTTTGGAAACTCCTCTACCACCTCCAAGCTTGTGAACACCGAGAATATTCCATTCCAGATATGTATTCACAGATTTTCTAACTCTTCTCCTCTAATTGTGTCTTATTAGGGGAGAAGGTAATGTCAAGGCATTGTTCTGAATGAGAGTGGGAAGATTTTTGTATCACACATATTTGCAAACACAATGGGTTTATTTTCCTATTTTCTATTCGAAATACTGAATCTCTGACACTAATCCATAACCTACTAGACTCTGACTACTAATCCTAATATGATGGAGAATAGTATCCCTAACAGAATGGAAATACAAACAGTTCAGAGAAGGCATGGTGTATACTTGGACTTCCCTTTTGCATTATATGGGGTTGGAGTTATAAATATAGTCAATGTTTATTGAAATATTTCTCCATGTGTTTTTAACGTTAACAAATATGTGAATTCCTCTCCCCTTTCTCTGTCACCTATTCAGCACATGTATTTTTATATGCTCATATAGAATACTACCTGGTATCACACAGACTTTCTTCTGAGGTGGCTGACTTGGCAGATACAAATTGTGAGAAGAGATCACTCCTCCTAAACCCTTTTGGAACTGAAATTTCAACCTATGGGTGAGCCTCCTAGTTGAACAACATTATACATAAATCCATTTTCAGTAAAATGTATTTTTTTGGATATGTGAAGGATATATATTTCATTTTGAATTTCGATTGGCATATATATTGCTACTTTTTAATGTCTGTGAGTGTGTTTCTGTGTGTATATATATATATATATATATATATATATATATATATATATATATCACTCTCCAGATTTTTCAAAATATGAAATATATGTGTCTTATTATACACTCCCTAAAATCATTCATATTCACGTATGTGGATTTATAATCAAATTTTCACAAGATTATTCTCAGAAATTCAGATTATTCATTCACCTGAAATACATATTTGTTTCCTAATACTGAAAACTAACTTCAGTAAATGCTGCATACAAAGCATAATATTTCATCATTGCCTGATGGCCACGAATAGAGTGCATCACACCCAGTGTAACGCGTCACTGCACAGGTGAATAACGAGATAGAACCACAAAAAACTATCTTGTTAAGAACTTACAGCAAAATGGGGGTGCACCAAAACCTATAAGAAAGATTTTTAGCACTGAGATCTGGTAATTGGGTCTGAAAAACGAGCCAAATGTGCAACCGGAGATCCGGTCTGACTGATCCTCAAAACAATAGAGTGTCTGGGTTCCAATAGACACCCTCCACACCCAACAAATGACAGGCCCAGAATACAGATTGAACTGCAGAGAAGCATCACTCAGGGGAAATCTAGTCTAGCAGGAGAAACCAGGACTAGCAGGAGAAACCAGGGGACTAGAGGCCAGGCTCTTGTGACTGGGAAGCTGGAGAACACAGAAGCGCAGGTGACAGTCCACCTGCTGTCCGCGTGACTGGGCGTCTGGAGAACACCGGCGCGCAGGAGACCGACTGCGCCACTGGGTGGCTAGTGATTGCCCACCCGCCAGTGACCTAGAGCTGAAACCAACTGGAGACAGTCCAGTTCCATCCCCGTATTCGAACATTTCGGCAAGGAGCCTGGGCCCGCCAAAGCAGAGGGGTGACGTCACTGGAGCTCGGCCTTCGGAATTCCCTACAAGTGGAATCCACTTTAGCAGGCATAGTCTACCAACACAAAGGAGAGACAACAGAGATACACAACACCGAAACAAATCTATAGAATAAAACAGAAACACAGCAATCAAATAGAGCTGGAAAGTAACATGAGCATCATGAAAAAACAAGGGAAAGAAAGGAGTACAAACAATGCAGGACAACTTAATTCTACAGGAGGACCTAGAAGCATCAGAAACAGGGATAGGGAAAGAACTTAAGGCATTCCTAACTCAGATGGAAAGGAATATTAGAGAAGACATGAGGCAGCAAGTCCAAGCAATAAAAGTATATTTTGAAAATGAATTAAACAAACAAACTCAAATGGCAAACAACGAGCTTTACCAGGAGATAGAGATCTTAAAAGAAATCAAACAGTAATACTAGAAATGCAGGAAAGTATTAACCAAATTAAAAACTCAAACGAGAATATTACAAATAGACTAGATCAAGCAGAAGTCAGAATATCAGATAATGAAGACAAAGTTTATCAACTTGAAAAGAATATAATCAACACAGAAAAGAGGCTTAAATCCCACTAGCAATCTATTCAAGAGATATTGGATGTCATAAAAAATGAGAGTCATTGGGATAGAAGAAGGCATAGAGATTCAAACCAAAGGAATGGAGAACATATTAAATAAAATAATTCTAGAAAACATCCCAGAGATGAAAGATGGATCGGATTGTCAAATCCTGGAAGCCTACAGGACCCCAAACATTCAAAATCATAATAGACAAACTCCAAGACATATAATTATGAAGATAGCCAACATACAGAACAAGGAGAGAATATTAAACACTATAAGAGAAAGGAGGCAGATTACATTCAGGGGAAAACCAATTAGGTTAATGACTGATTTTTCATCACAGACTTTGAAAGCGAGAAGATCCTTGAACAATGTATTTCAAATGCTGAAAAATAATGGATTCCAACCAAGAATACTGTATCCAGCAAAATTAAGGTTCAGATTTGAAAACGAAATTAAAGTCTTTCACAATAAACAAAAGCTAAAAGAATTCGCAGCCAGAAAACCAGCACTGCAAAGCATTTTGAGCAAAATACTACAAGAAGAGGAATTGATAAATAGTGCCGAAAACTAACAGCAGGAGGTATCTCAGTAAAGGGGGAGGAAAATAACCAAAAAAGTAAAAACTAGCCAAACTAAAACATAATAAATAAATAAACATGATTGGAAGAACAAATCATATTTCAATTGTAACCTTAAATGTTAATGGATTATATTCACCAATCAAGAGAATGGGCTAGTAACCTGGATCAAAAAAAATAAATCCAACAATATGCTGCCTTAAGGAGACTCATATGATAGGAAAAGACATAAACAGGGTGAAGGTAAAAGGTTGGGAAAAATCATACCACTCACATGGCCCTCAGAAGCAAGAAGGAGTGGCCATACTCATGTGGAATAAAATCAACTTCAAACCTAAGTTAATCAAAAGGGATAAAGAAGGACACTATATTCTGTTAAAAGAAACCATCCACCAACAAGACATAACAATTATGAATTTGTATGCACCAAGCAATGGAGCTGCAATGTTCATAAAACAAACTCTCCTCAAGTTCAATAGCCAAATAGACTACAACACAATAATTATGGGTGACTTCAAGACACCACTCTCGGCATTAGACAGATTCTCTAGACAAGAACTGAATAAAGAAACTATCAAACTCAACAGCACAATTTGTAACCTAGACTTGAACGACATATATAGAATATATCAGCCATCATCAAGTGGATACACGTTCTTCTCAGTTTCACATGGATCCTACTCAAAGATAGACCATATATTATGCCATAGGGCAATTCTTAGTAAATATAAAAGCATGGAGATTATACCATGCACTATATCTGATAATAATGGAATGAAACTGGAAATCAATGATGAAAGAAGTAAGGAAAAATCCTACATCACATGGAAAATGAACAACATGCTACTGAATGATCAATGGGTTACAGAAGACATAATGGAGGAGATAAAAAAAATTCTTAGAGACAAATGACAATACAGACACAACATACCAGAATCGATGGGACACAATGAAAGCAGTTTAAGAGGGAAGTTCATTTCTTGGAGTTCTTTCCTCAAAAAAAGAAAAAAAATCAACAAATAAATGAACTCACACTACACCTCAAAAACCTAGAAAAGGAAGAGCAAAACAACAGCAAATGTAGTAGAAGACAAGAAATAATTAAATTTAGAGCAGAAATCAACAAAATTGAAACAAAAAAAAATTAAAAAATTTGATAAAACTAAAAGTTGGTTCTTTGAAAAAATAAATAAGATTGACAGGCCCACAGCCATGCTAATGAAGAGAAGAAGAGAGAGAACTCAAATTACTAACATACGGGATGAAACAGGCAATATCACAACAGACACTACAGAAATACAGAAGATAATTAGAAAGTATTTTGAAACACTATATTCCAATAAAATAGAAGATAGTGAAGATATCAATGAATTTTTTAAGTCATAAGATCTGCCCAGATTGAGTCAGGAAGACACACGCAATTTAAACAGACCAATAACAAAGGAAGAAATGAAAGAAGCCATCAAAAACTACCAACCAAAAGAAGCCATGGACCGGATGGGTATACAGCGGAGTTCTACAAAACCTTTAAAGAAGAATTAATACCAATATTTTTCAAGCTATTTCAAGAAAAACAAAAAGAAGGAGCTTTTCCAAATTTATTCTATGAGGATAAATCACCCTGATCCTGAAACCAGACAAAGACACTTCAAAGAAAGAAAACTACAGACCAATATCTCTAATGAACTTCGATGCAAAACTTGTCAATAAAATCCTGGCGAATCGAATACAAAAGCATATCAAAAAAATTGTGCACCATGATCAAGTAAGATTCATCCGTGGGATGCAAGGCTTGTTCAATATACGGAAATCAATAAATGCCATTCACCACATCAATAGACATAAAGACAAGAACCATATGATCATCTCAATAGATGCAGAAAAAACATTTGACAAAGTTCAGCATCACTTTATGTTCAAAACACTAGAAAAACTAGGGATAACAGGAACTTACCTCAACATTGTAAAAGCTATATATGCTAAACCTCAGGCTAGCATCATCCTGAATGTGGAAAAACTGAAGGCATTCCCTCTAAAATCTGGAACAAAACAGGGATGCCCTCTATCACCACTTCTATTCAATTTAGTTCTTGAAATACTAGCCAGAACAATTAGACAGACAAAAAAAATTAAAGGCATAAAAATAGGAAAAGAAGTATTTAAATTATCGCTATTTGCAGATGTCATGAAAATATATTTAACAGACCCCAAAGGGTCTACAATGAAACGGCTAGAGTTAATAAATGAATTCAGCAAAGTGGCAGAATATAAAATTAACACGCATAAATGAAAGGCATTCCTGTATGTCAGCAACACAACTTCTGAAATGGAAATGAGGAAAACCACTCCATTCACAATATCCTCAAATAAAATAAGATACTTGGGAATCAACCTAACAAAAGACGTGAAAGTTTTATATACTGAAAACTACAGAACCCTAAAGAGAGAGAGAGAAGAAGATCTTAGAAGATGGAAAAACAAAAGACCCAGAATAGCAAAAGCAACTCTAAACAGAAAATATGAATCTGGAGGTATAGTGATACCAGAGTTCAAACTGTACTAAAAGCAATAGTAACAAAAACAGCGTGGTACTGGTAACAAAATAGGCAGGTGGAACAATGGTACAGAATAGAGGACACAGAAACCAATCCTCAAAATTACAACTTTCTTATATTTGAAAAAGGGGCTAAAAGCATGCAATGGAAGTAGGATAGCATCTTGAAACAATGGGGTAGGGAAAATTGGGGAAAGGTGGGGCAAGGGAGAGAAGTGAACAACAGCAGATGAGGTAGAGAAAGAAGATGGGAGGGGATGGGAGGGGGTATAGTAAGGGATAGTAGGGGATAGGAAATGTAGCAGAATACAACAGTCACTAATATGACATCATGTAAAAATGTGAATGTGTAACCGATGTGATTCTGCAACTCGTATTTGGGGAAAATTGGGAGTTCATAACCCAATTGAGTCAAATGTATGAAAGATGATATAGGATGAGCTTTGTAATGTTTTGAACAACCAATAAAAAATAAATAAATAAAGGTTTAAAGTTGAGTGGGAAGAAATCAGCTAAAAAAGAGTTGAGATGCATTCATTTAGCTAAGCAGAAACTTTGTTTTGTGTACTTGTAACTATCACAAATTTATTTTACCAGAAAACTGGCTTTTAAAAATGCACATAATTGAGATTAAAGGATAATCCACTTACCTTCAAGAAAAACTCATAGCATTTCCTATATTTTTCATATTTTATTTTTTTGTGAATATTTTGTCATGGACCAGGTCTAGACTTAGGCTATTCTTCCAGAATACTACCTCATCTGACAGGTTGGTACAATGTGTTGGATTGTTCTTTTCATCTTTTATTTAATAGTTTCTAGATGATAATGTGTATTTTTCCATATGTTTGTTTGGACATACATACCCAACTATATCTTTGCATTTTCTGTTTTACTGGGGAAGAGACTCATCAAAAGCTCTTTATTATATGTATCAACAATCAAACATTTAGAGCATGCAATTATACATAATTTTGCATGAAAATATTTTTGTACCATTTTTATAAAGATTTAGAATTATTAATACTTTCCCTACTGTAATTAGTAACTCCTTACAAAAAGAATTAATCAATTGACTTTATATCAATTATGAATATGAAAATTACTAAAATAAGTATTTGGCAATTAATATGCAATTGATAGAAAGTGAAATCACAAGAAAGCCATTTAAAATGTCAGTGCATATGGTCCTTAAATAATAGGTTGTTCAAAAAAAAAAATCTCTAATTCAAAAGAGTTAATATGCCATATTACAGCTAAATGTGATATAAAAACCTTAAATTATCAGTATTGATAAATAAGAATGATACCTGTTACTTAAATATGTTTATTTGATTTTCACTGTAAGATGTTAATTCTGGAAGACTTGAGAATTAAGAAAGACTTGGTCTATATT
Organism: Callospermophilus lateralis; assembly: GCF_048772815.1. Lineage (NCBI taxonomy): Eukaryota > Metazoa > Chordata > Mammalia > Rodentia > Sciuridae > Callospermophilus > Callospermophilus lateralis. Next base: position 1,738,335 of record NW_027513355.1, on the reverse strand, counting down.
ATTTCTAACAGGCTAATCAAAGTACTTTTAAATATATATGTATATATATATATATATATATATATATATATATATATATATATGTAACACATATGCATGAATATAGATACATATGCATAATAAATGTATTGTAATATATTTATCAGGTGGTTATAATTTTTAAATTTTCTCAAGAAAAGAATGACTATAAAAAACAGTTTTAAATGTAAATTTCATAGCATAGTACTGTTTGTAATGCTATGAGAGAAAAATACTTATGGAGGGAAAATGAAAAAGGAAGAGAGAGAAGGGGGAAAATGAGGAAGAAAGTGAGTAAAGAAGAGGGAGAGGAGTGTTTGATGAAAAGATAAAAGTGGAGGGGCTGGGTTTGTGACTCAGTGTTAACATGCTTGTCTAGCATGTGTGAGGCAGTGGGTTATATTCTCAGCACCACATACGAATAAATAAAATGAAGGTCTATCAACAACTGAAAAAATAAAAAAAGGAGAAATATTACCAAAATTCCAAGATTTTATGAATGTTAAATACAAAAAATTATGTTGCATAGCCTTATGTAAATTCTAGACTCCCCAAAATAATCATTAAATGCTAGATTATTAGTGTTATAACTAAAAATCCATTGCTCTTTCTTCTACATTCTGTGGCATGCTAGTGCTAAAATAAATTGTATTATAACACCAAAATAAAATTCTAATATTTATACAGTAACTGACCCAGTTTAACATCAATGCAAGAAGATTCCTATGTGATATAATGTGTATTTTGACGTTCATTTTTATTCAACACTGGTACATTACTATTTCTCCAGTTAATGCACATCATAGGATGTATATTTCATCCACAATTTAGCAAATATATACACATTTGTTTTGCTTTCAATCACTTTTGCTTCAGAACACATGTATTCCTCCATGTTTCTTGACTTCTCTTTTTGTGACACTTCTTTCCAAACACATTATTTTCGATTTCCATTATCACTTTTGAAGCAAAACTGACACACCCGTCATGATAAAACATAACACTAATATTACCATTAGATGTAAAACTGGTTTAAATGAATGATTGTACATCAATATAAGATTTCTTGTATACTTTCAGATATCAATTCAATCCATTATTCAAAGTGAAACCAGTTATATCATTTATTCACAGTATTGTCTATTCATGCATTGTCTATATATTGATAGACACATGGTACACCTCTGTGTACTCCCAACAATAATTTCTATATCTTCAAAATATTGCTCCCAGAAATGGTGGAAAAAATATGCATGTCAACTGATCTACATATACATTTTATCACAGTAATATTCTGGACACAAAATGCAAAGGTCACACTTATGACTGTCCCAAAGCCTAAATGGAAAGTGAACATGGATTACTAAAAACATCCATGTCCAGGTTGCCTAATGCTCTCAAATGTCAATCCTATTGGTGATTACATATGTGTTTCTTCCTAAGACTACATTTTCAATCTCACCCTGTTGAAACTGTCTAAACCTCTCACTCATTTTATAATTTGCCTGATTTCCTACTCTCTATTCACATCTGCTTTCCTACTTTTTTCCCCAGTTCATCATTGTGACTGACTCTTCACATGTGCTGACATTTATATTCAATCTCTACCAGAAACCCTATTGCTAAAGAACTTTTGGTCCATATTCTATACTCAATCTTCTTCGTAATCCTACCGACTATATTCCTAATCCTAGCAAAAATCCCTTTTTTAACTGGATGCTCTCTTCTACATTCAATCATCGAAGGTACAAGGATCTATGCCATTGCATATCAATTTATCTGAGACATATGTGCAGAACATAATTCAAAGCTAAGTATCCCACTCAAAGGCCAAATTCCCTTCTAGGATTCAAATCTTACCTAGATTTATATTTCAATACTTATATTTCACCTATATTTTCATGTAAATATCGCAGGTTTCCAATAACATTGTTCATCAAGCAGAATGATTCCTAACCCATATTGAACATGTTATTAATCCTAACCATACACTGTTCCTCAATCTAACTTTACAGAAGAGCAGAGACAGAGTTGGTATTACAATACAGGAATGTATGGATCTTCCACCTGCTGAGAACCTCAAAGGTCCATGTAGAAATAATCCCTGGAGAATGTGTAGGATGCTATGAACGACCTGAGAGGGCAAAAGTCATCTTCCATGGCAAAAAAACATGGTCAGGATAAAGGGTTGTGTCTTAATCAGAATCTCTCTTCTTAATGTAGAGAAGATGGACCAAACCAAGCCTCTGTGGAGAGCTGTTCCCCAGTACCTATGGTTGATATACCATTCTAACTTATGAAAATGTCAGAGGAAGTAGGTGCAGCCTCCATCTCATGGGACCCTTGGAAGCATCTGTTAGGACAAAGTGGTTGCCAAGGCTGTGACCTCATTCAGTTCCTGAAGGAAGTGACCTACCTCACTTTCTTGGTGATGGAATCTCTGAACTTGGGATCCAGGAAACCAGGCACACAGAGCCAGTCCCAGTACCAGTCCCAGTGGTCTCACTTGTTTGGATTTACCAAGGACAGAGTCAGTCTTTCTTGGTACCTACTGATGTGAGGATGGCCAAATGCCAGAAAAGCTCTGAAGAGGGGCCCTTCCTGAGAAAGCAGAAAGTGGCTCACCAATGGATCCTCACAACTTCACAGAGTTGGCCAAAGAAAACAGATCTGAGACAAGACAGGCCATTTTGGGGTAACATAGTATGGCCCACCATTCAGAGGACACACTGTATAGTCACAGACCTACTTGGGGAAAGGAGGTGCCTTTGTGGGTGTGGGTGTGAGTTTTTGGTTCTGTCTCATTTTCTGAGAATAGGTGGAAAAGGCGGGTTTTTTTTTGGTCTGGTGTGGACTCTTTATAGTAGGTCGTTTGACAAGGTGAGTGTTTCTTTATCTATGTATTCCACTGTGTCCATGGTTGAAGACATTAGAAAAGAGAATGCATCAAGGATGTGTCCTGTCTATTAGGAAGCTTCCCAGCATTCATCCTGCCCGATTTATTAATGGACTGTGGCTTGTCTTATAGATGTGCAACACCTACTAAATTCCTAAGTTCAGGTTTTCTTCCTAAATTCTGGCCACTCTCCAAAATAGTCTTATGGATTTGTGTCCAAGATATGTACCCCTCCAAGCTCTGTGACATGGCCATGTACTGGATAGCTGAAGGAAATGGGAGCATCTCAGAAAACACAGATATCAGTGTGACCAGTAATGTCTCAGTGGAAAAACCCTTCTTTTGGCCTTTTGCTTACCTATTGATCTGTTGACCTGAATGTCAGGAGGTCTTTGCCTCAGTCCACCCATTTGGGAAGACTGATGAAAACTGTTTTCAAATGGAAATGCATGCGCATCACCTGTCGCTCTTTGTTTAATTGCTTAGGATAAGGATGTGTCTGATTCAGCCTCTTGGCCCTGTGTGATGCTGTGGCTTAGATTCTCAGCACCTCATGGATCTAAAGAAAGATTCCATGTGTGTATCCAAAACAAAAATGGTAAAAAACCATGCTGACTTTAGGAAAATAAGTGGCAAGGGAGCTCTTTTGAACACTGTCTTGGGCTGCGCCCCTCATGGAAAACTCCAGCAAGAGGTTATGATTAGTGTCTATATGGAAGAGGATGAGGGCCTTGTGGGAGTGTTTTGGTTTTAATTGTGTTTATTTGTGTGGTGGTTGGAAGTGATGACTGGGTCCACCTGGGCTTGAACTCTGGTGTGATACCCTTAGAGACTGAGGTCTAGAACTGACGTCAGAGAAGTATTGCCATGAATTGTGTTGGGGTTTTAGGAGGCCATGCATGAGAGTCGCTCTTGGAAACTGAGATCTTGGACCAGGGTAGCTTTCCACAGAACACTGGGAATCTCAGCCAGGATATCACATGATTTCATTCTGAAAGACTTGGCAGCAATAGTTGAGAGTCAAAACTCACATGGACCTCATATTGTAGACCTCAATGGGCCTGGCTTCATGTGACTTTTTGGTCACTCTTTGGGAAGACTTTCCTCTGAGAGTTCTCCAGAACTTTCATTGAAATAAACTTCCTCAACATTTAATGGTTCCTGAATAAATTTAAACCCACAGTGCCTCCAACTTCATCCTTTAAAAATGGCTAGATAAGTACCATGACATTTTTTAAATTCCCATGACCAGATGGCACTGGAGTAACTTTGGATCTTATGCTGTTGATCATGAGTGTACAAGACAGTGCCTTGATTGACTTGGTTTCATGAGAATGGTGTAGAACAGAGATGCCAGTAATTTGGAGACTGCTGAGTTGGGGCCTAGAGCAGTGATGTGCAGGTGTGTGATAAAACATCTGTGTTGGGGCCATGTGGATCTGCCATTGGCTTCCAAATGGCTTGTGACTGACATGCTGCAGCCAGCAGACCCTTATATGTAAAGGCATCTTGTTATATGGAGATTTTTCAGGGCAATGTTCAGAATCAAGTTGCTATGGTCAAGGGGGCAAGCATGTGCGATAGAAGCCTGGTTGGTGCATTTATATGCAGACCCTGACACACCACATGTGACAGAAATCCCTCCAGCACTGTGCCCCAGTTGAAATCCTTGTATTTCAAGAAGCAAATACCAAACTCCAAGTGCAGCAGCAAGAAACACCACGAAAACTGGAGGATTACCAACTGGGTTCACAGTCCAAACAGGGAGACACTTAGCCCCAAGTTGCCACAGTTTACCTACAAAGAGAGAATTCAGAACTGCTGCCACATGTTCATTAGGAAAATAAGAAACAACATCCTCCAGGTCACATAGATGAAGACCCAGCTTTGATGGTCTCACTACAAAGAAAGCTAAAGCTTCTGACAACAACGTATATTTCAAGTGCCCAACCTCAGAGGCAGTTTCTCAAGAAGTCTTTAGGCAAGCAGAGCTCCATGTTTCTGGAGTGTTTACCCTTTCCCTTACTTTTGGAAACTCCTCTACCACCTTCAAGGTTGTGAACTCCTGAGCATTTTCCATTCCAGATATGTATTAACAGATTTTCTAATTCTTCTCCTCTAATTGTGTCTTACTTGGTGCGAAGGTAATGTCAAGGCATTTTTCTGGATGAGAGTGGAAAGATTTTTGTTTAGCATATGTTTGCATACACATTGGATTCATTTTCCTATTTTCCATTTGAAATACTGAATCCCTGACACTAACCCATACTGTACTAGAATCTGACTACTAATCCTAATATGATGGAGAAAAAGAATCCTAAGAGAAAAGAAATAGAAGCTGTTCAGAGAAGGCATGGTATATATTTGGACTTGCCTTTTGCAAGTAGGTGTTATAATTCTAGTCAATTTTTAATTGAAATAGTCCTCCATGTGTTTTTAAAGTTAACAAATATGTGAATTCCTGTCTCCCTTTCACTGTAGACTATTCAGCACATCTATTTTATATGCACATAAAGAATCCTACCTTTTATCACGTGTATATTTTTGTGCGGTAGCTGATTTGGCAGATACAAATTTTGAGAAGAGATCACTCCTCCTAGATGCTGTTGGAACTGAAAATTGAACCTATGGGTGAGCTTCCTAGGAGAACAACATTATACATAAATCCCTGTTAAGTAAATTGAATATTTTTAGATCTGTGAATGATGTATATTTCATGGTGAATTTGGATTGGCATATATGTTGCTACATTTTAAAATTTGTGTGTGTGTGTGTGTGTGTATACACACATACACACTCTCCAGATTTTTCAAAATATGAAATATATGTGTCTTATTTACATTCCCTAAATTCATTCATGTTCAATTATGTGGATTTATAATCAACTTTTCACAAGATTATTTTCAGAAATATTCATCCACCTGAAATTCATATTTGTTTTCTATTACTGAAAACTAACTTCAGTGAATGGTGCATACGTATCCTGTTGATAGTCACAGCCGAAGGGGCCACAGCAAACTTCCAGGTGCCAGCAAACTTTCAGCTGCAGGCTGATGATTGGCTCACAGCGGCCTTAGCAACTTCTAGCTCATTGTCTCCTCTGTGGTGATGCTCATTGGAGATGCTCATTGAGATGTTTCCCCGCTTTCAGACTTCCAGCTTATGATTGGCTCACAGCAGCCCCAGCAACATCTAGCTGATTGGCTCCTCTGCGGTGATGCTTATTGGGCTGTTTCCCTGCCCATTCAGACCATGGAGCTGCTCATTGGGGGACTTTTTTGGCTCTGCCCACGTGACCCAGCCAATCTGCCTCAAGAGCAGGAGGATTGTGAGAAGTGGATAGAGGCTTTTGTGGGAGGGAGAGGCTTTTGGGAAGCTGGTGTTGGGAGTTGGGGTTCTGAGGATTTTTCCTGAGAGGCTGTTTTGCTTGGCGTGTGTGGTTCTAAAAATAAAGTTAGTTTCTTTTGACAAGTGGATTCTGATTGTGCCCAGCCAGACAGCGGCATTTGGTGGCTCATATGGGGAGCGACTGAGGGTAACTGATAAGGTAAACTGCTCGCTCTTGAGGGCAGGGCGAGAGGATGGGTAGCCATTTTATGATTCCTATTTTGTTTTAAGTTGCCTGTCCCTGGAGATGAGTGAGATGGAAGAAAAACTGCTCACATCTGAGGAAAAACTATTTGTGTCTGAGGAACAGATAGGGAGAAAGGCTATAATAATTTTTTGTTGTTCCATTTTTATTTCGTTCTATCTCTTTTTTTGTTTGGTGTTATCTTGTTGGTTTGTATTATAGTAGAAATATGGGATCAAAAATTAGTAAAAAACAAACCAAAAAAGTGTTAAGTAAATTGTTAGAGGAAGGAGGCATCCCAGTAAAATCAAGAGCAGTCATGGCAATTGTTGATACAATACAAAAATGTAGACCATGGCTTTTTAAGGAGGAGTTGTTAAATATATCACAATGGAACCATCATGGTGCAGATTTAAAAAGAATAGAAAAGAAAAGCCCAGGGATTCTGCCAGTTGGCACATTGCCATTGTGGACATTCATATCTTGTTTGCTTAGTTCAAAGCCTTCAGTTCAGTCAATGGTAGAGGAAGAAGAAGACATATTGATTCAAGTAAAACAGAAGGTGTCTCAAGTTAGTCAGACAGAAGAAAAAATTCAAGTAAAAGAGAACGTCTCTCGAGCTAGTCAGATAGAGGAAACTATTCAAGTAAAAGAGAACGTCTGTCGAACTAGTCAGACAGAGGAAAAAATTCAAGTAAAAGAGAAGGCCTCTAAAGCTAGTTAGACAGAGAAAGAAAGTGTAAAACAGTAAAAAACATCAGGGGAAATTTACAACAGGAGACTGCTACTAACACCTTTCTATCACCAGATGACATAAGTGTCCAACTAACAAGGCCACTTTCTTATGCTGGGAGGCCCCCAACTCCCGCAGTTGATAGTTAGGATCCTGAGACAAGATCTCAAATATTAACATGCCCTGTATTTGAGGGAGGAGGGCAGCGTGTTTACCATGCTTTAAATTTCAAAACAGTGAAGCAGCTAAAAGAGGCTGTAACAACCTATCGTCCTCAAGCACCCTTCAATGTAATCATGGTCGAATCCATTAACAACTTGAACATGAAGCCAGTGGATTGGGCTAATATGTGTAATGTTGTGCTAAATGGAGGACAATGCATGTTATGGAAGGTTGCCAATGAGGAATGTTGAAAGGAGACAGCTAGGCGAAATGCAGGAGCTGGTTATCCTCAGAGAAATCTAGATATGTTGTTAGGAAAGGGACCTTATGAAGATCAGCCGCAGCAAATTGCATATGATCATGGTGTATGTGCAGAAATTGGTGTAGATGCAATTAAGGCATGGAAGACTTTACAAGAACATGGAGGTTTACAAGGTCAATTATCTAAGGTAATACAAGGAGCTAATGAACCTTATGCTGAATTTGTAGATAGGCTTATTCAAAGAGCTACCAGAGTTTTTGGGAATACAGAACAAGCAATGCCATTACTAAAACAACTGGCTTATGAGCAAGCGAATCGTTGTTGCAGAGATATCATTAGACCATGGAAAAATGAAGATTTAAACACATTGATTTAATTATGTAGAGACATTAATGAACAAGAGCAAGTCATGGCAGCTGCAGTAAAACAGGCTTTAGTTGCCAGATACATTAATGAACAAGGGCAAATTGTGGCAGCTACAGTAAAACAGGCTTTAGATGCCAGACCAAGAACATGCTACCAATGTGAAGAAACAGGACATTTTAAAAGGAATTGGCCCATAGAAGGAGGGTTTAACAATATTAGTTATCAAAGGAGTAGAATACCAGGTATTTGGCCACAATGCCATAGAGGGAGACATTGGGCTAATGAGTGCTGTTCTCAAACCACCATAGAGGGTACTCAATTATCAAAAAATGAACAAGGACCAGGTGTTTATCCACGATATCATGGAGAAAGGCATTGGGCTCAATTGCCAAATAAATGGACAGGGGGTTTCAATGCTCCGGGGCCCCAAACCACAAATATACAGAGCACTGGAGGAACCCAGCAACCCCAACAGGGTAGTGCCCAGGACACATTGTCCATCAGATCCCTCATCAGACAAACCAGAGGGAGCACAGTGTTGGACATCTGTGCCTCTGCCAGATCAGAACTAACTCCAGAGATGGGAGTTCAAATCATTCCCACAGGGGTAAAAGGACCTCTTCCCAAAGGAACCATGGGCTTATTATTGGGATGCAGCTCTTCTACTCTAAAAGAACTTATGATAAGTCCTGGGGTGATTGATCCCGATTATGAAGGTGAAATAAAAATTATAGCCAGTTCTCCAAAGGACATATCAGTAATTTCACAAGGAGATAGAATAGCACAGTTACTAATAATACCCAGCCCATATGATAAATTTTCCAGTCGTACTGTAGAAAGATGTTCCAAGGGATTAGGCTCCACAGGTGTAGATTTGGCTATGCTTTCTTTAAATTTAGATTCTCGCCCCATGCTAAAACTAAATATTCAAGGGCATGAATTGAATGGGCTACTGGATACAGGTGCAGACATTAGCATCATCTCTCGTCAAGAATGGCAAAAACATTGGCCATTACAACAAGCCACTCAAACGCTTCGAGGCCTATAAGTGGCGACTAATCCCCATAGAAGTAAAATGGTATTAGATAGGAATGATCCTAAAGGATGTGAAGGAACTATACAGCCATATGAATTGGATCATCTTCCCATAAATTTATGGGGACGAGATGTCCTAGATCAATTAGGTTTGACATTAACAAATAACATCAACCAAAATGCAGCCACTATTATGACTAGACAAGGTTTTAGGAAAGAAAAAAGATTAGAAAAACAAGAATAAGTCATAGCAGCACCAATACAAATAGATCAAGGAACAGAGAGACATGGGTTGGATTTTCAGAAAGGGCCACTGAGACAATAAAAATTACCTGAAAATCAGAAAGACAGTATGGGTTCCTCAGTGGCCCCTGACTGAAGAAAAGATACAAGCAGTCCATGACCTGGTAAAACAACAATTAGCAGAAGGACATATACAACCGACTGTATATCCCCAAAATACTCCCATTTATGTCATCAAAAAGAAATCTGGTAAATGGAGACTATTGCAAGATTTTAGAGCCATTAATAATGAGATGGTTATTATGGGACCTGCTCAATCAGGGATTCCTCAATTGTCTGCTTTGCCAATAACCTGGTATGTTTTAGTTATAGATATTAAATATTGTGTTTTTTTTTTCAATTATAATTCATCCTAAGGATAGTCCAGGTTTTGCTTTTACTATCCCTGCACTGAATCATGAAGGTCCTGATCAGAGATATGAATGAAAAGTACTCCCTAAAGGGATGGCTAACAGCCCAACTATGTGTCATATTTATGTTAACAAAGTAATCCAGCCACTTAGAAATCAAAATTCTGAACACAAATATTTCACTATATGGATGATGTATTATTAGCACACAAAGCTAAAAACACATTGCTAGAAAGTTAAGCCACACTTACAAACTTATTAAAAATTATAATGTAGAGATAGCAATAGATAAAGTACAATTAAATTTTCCAATTAATTATTTAGGAGTTCTGTTATCCTCAACCATGGTCAGTCCACCAAAAATTCAAATACGAGTAGATCAACTCAAATCACATAACGACTTTCAAAAGTTATTAGGAGACATTAATTGGATAAGGCCTTATCTAGGTATACCAACAGGAGAGTTGGGACCTTTATTTGATATCCTAAAAGGTCTATCAGATAAAAATTCACCCTGCATGTTAACACCTGAAGCAAGAAAGGCAATAAAAATCAATGAAACATATATGGAAAATATGCATTTGGATAGAATTGATATAAGTTTGCCTTTATTATTTATTGTACTACCAACAAAAAATATTCCTACAGGAGTATTTTGGCAAGAAGGTCCATTATTATGGATACATTTATCTTATTCTCCTTACACTATTCTTACTAGGTATCCTGAGGCTTTAGGATAATTAATACTCAAAGGAATTAAAGCAGCAAAGGGAGTGTTTGGAATTTCTTCCAATAAAATTTTTACTCCATATACTCTGAATCAAATTGATGAGTTAGCTAATGAGTTAAATACTTGGGCAATAATCATGGTCCAATCTAATGTTTCATTTGATAACCACTTACCATCTAACCCTTTATTTTCTTTTTGGTCATCGCATCCTGTAATTTTTCCAAAATTGAGAAGAAAAACACTTATCATGAATGCTTCAAATATATTCACTGATGTATCAAATAATGGTACAGCAGCAATAGTTATACCTGATAAAACTTATAAATTTTTAGTACCCAAACAATCAGCTCAAAAGGTAGAGCTTAATGCAGTATTACAAGCTTTTGAGATATTTAAATATTCTGTATTTAATTTATTTTCCGATAGTCAGTATATAGTTAATGCTATAGTATCCCTTAAAGTTGCTGGTAAGATTTCTCCTTTCTCTACTGTTTTCTCTTTACTTTCCAATATAAAAAGTCTAATCTGGGACAGAAAAGATCTATTCTTTATAAGACATATCAGGGCACATCCAAAAAGAAGATGATTTGACTCAAGGCCTTATCAGCTGATATCCAAAATTCCAGTTTGACTATCCTTACATCTGAGATAGAACCAGGATGCTTTTTTCATTATCTATTTTATTATTGCCCTTTCCCACATTCTATTTTGTTTTTTGAGCTCATACAGACCTAGTTTAATGTTTTGCTGATCAGTTCTATTTTTTGACAAAAGAGTTTTTGAACATTGCAATGGAGATTTCACGTGTAAAAAGTTATAAGGCCTTTACTATTAGGTTATGTGTTGTATGTATTATATTATGTGTGCACACTTGTGTTTTGTGTTATATGTTTGAATGTTCGTATGTCCATATATGATATATGATGAGCGCTCATAAAAAAAATGGATCCAAATATTTTTTTATTCACATTATTTAAATGGTTTAATTTAAATTGGGTAAAGAGCTGTTGAGGTTTGTTTTAAAATTTGAAAAAAAGGAGGTTAACAGATCTGTTTCCTTTCTTTCACCTTTCCTTTTCATTATATTTAATAATTATCTTCAAGACAATGTAAATAGTTAAGAAAATTGTTTTCTTTCAGTGCCTTCTGGAATGTTACATAATTTTTCTTTAGCCATTATTGCCAGAATTCCTATCTTCATCCCAGTGCTGGTGAAATCAAAGATAAAACCAATCTACAGCTTCTGCAATAGCCATCACTGAAATGCTTGCAGAACTTGCCTAGACACATTGAGAACTCTTCTGTATGCATTGTAAACTACCTGTTTGTGCAGCGACTTGTGGTAGTGTTCGGGTATATTTGCTGATGATGTCATCGGTGGTACAATTTTTCCAAAAGGAGCTGTCAATTGGCTTGGTGTATCTTCCTCTCTTCTGTGTGTCATTATCGTCCAGCTAATGTTTGGGGGCCATTAGAGGTGAGGCAAAGAACCTCACCACCCCCCGGTGGTACAAAGACCTCTCCACAGGTGTTGCTGTAAACTGGACCGGTAGTCAGTGATGGGTAAGATCCAATTGCAATGGTACCAACTTAACGGGTAAGGACCATATGTACTATTGGACAACCTAAGGCAGGCACTGTCCCTAAGCCACATGTGTGTTGTTTAAACAGAGAGGGGGAGATGTTGAGAGCCACATCCGAAGGGGCCCCAGCAAAATTCCAGAAGCCAGCAAACTTCCAGCTGCTGGCTGATGATTGGCTCACAGCAACATCTAGCTGATTGGCTCCTCTGCGGTGATGCTCATTGGGCTGTTTCCCTGCCCTTTCAGACCACGGAGTTGCTCATTAGGGGACTTATTTGGCTTTGCCCACATGACCTAGCCAATCGGCCTCAAGAGCAGGAGGATTGTGGGAGGTGGAGAGAGGCTTGTGTGGGAGGAAGAGGCTTTTGGGAAGCCAGTGGTGGCAGTTGGGGCTCTGAGGGTTTTTCCTGAGAGGCTGTTTTGTTTGGCGTGTGTGGTTTTAAAAATAAAGTTAATTTCTTTTGACAAGTGGCTCCTGATTGTGCCCAGCAAGACTGCGGCATTATCCTAATATTTCTACAGTAACTGCCCCAGTTTAACAGCAATGCAAGTAGACTCTTATGGGACATGATTTGTATTTTGATGTTCATTTTTATTCAACACTGGTACATTACTATTTCTTCAGTTTATGCACATCAGAGGGTATATATTTCTTGCACAAGTTGGCAAATTTATAGGCATTTGTTTCACTTTCAATCACTTCCTGCTTCAGAACACATGCATTACTCCAGGTTTCTTAACTGGTCTATTCGTGAGACTTCTTTCCAAACATATTATTTCCGATTTTCTTTATAATTGTTTAAGCAAAACTCACACACACTTCATGATAAACCATAACTATCATTTCACAATTAGATGTATAACTGTTTGGAATGAATGATTGTATATCAATATAAGATTTCTTATATATTTTCTGATATCAATTCAATCCATGATTTAAAGTGGAACCAGTTATATTATTTATTCACAGTATGGTCTATTCATGCATTATCTATAATTCATAGACACAGGGTACACCTCTTTGTACCCCCAATACTAATTTATACGTTTTCAAAATATTGCTCCCAGTAATAGAGGAAGAAATACTCATGTCACCTAATCTAAATATGCATGTTATCACAGTAATATTCTGGACGCAAAATGCAAAATTCACACGTGTGATTGTACCAAAGCCTAAATGGACACTGAACATGGATTACTAAAAACATCCATGTCCAGCTTGCATAACGCTCTCAAATGTCAATCCTATCGGTGACTACATATTTGTTTCTTCCTAATATATTCAACCTCAAAACTGTTGAAAATGTCTAATACTATCACTCACCCTGTACTTTGCCTGTTTTCCTAATGTCTCTATTGATATCGGCTTTCCTACATATTTTCCCCAGTTCATCATTGTGACTGACCCTTCACATGTGCTGACATTGATATTCACTCTCTAACCAAAACCCAATTGCTAAAGAACTTTTGGTACAAATACTAAATTCACCCTTGTTCCAAAATCTACTGACTATCTTCCTGATCCTATTGATTATCCCTGTTTGAGTGGATGTTCTCCTCTACATTCAATCATCCAAGGTACAAGTCCTATGGCATTGTATATCGACTTATCTGAGACATGTGTGCAGAACGTAATTTAAAGCTATGTATCGCAATCAATTGCCCAATGCACTTCTGAGCTTCAAATCTCACCTAGATTTCTGTTTACATACTTATATTTCACCTCTGTATTCCTATAAATATTGCAGGTTCCCAATACCATTATTCATCCCACAGAATGATTCCTAAACCAAATCGATCCTGTTATTATCCCTAACCATACACTCTTGCCTCAATCTAACATTACAAAAGAGCAGGGACAGAGTTCATCTTACAATACAGGAATGTAGGGGATCTTACACCTGCTGAGAACCTCAAATTTCTATGCAGAAATGATCCCTGGAGAAGATGTAGGCAGCTATGAAGGACCTGAGAGAGCAAAAGCCATCTTCCATGGCAAACACCCTGTGATAACGAAGGGATGTGTATGAATCAGCCTCTCTTTTCTTAATGTAGAGAAGATGGACCAAACCAGACCTGCGTGGAGAGGTGTTCCCGGGTGGCCATTGTTGATATACCATTCAAACTTGTCAAAGTGTCACAGGAAGTAGGGGCAGCCTCCATCTCATGAGACCCATGAAAGCAACTGTTAGGACAAAGTGGTTGCCAAGGCAGTGATCTCATTCAGTTCCTGAAGGAGGTGACCTACCTAACTTCGTTGGTGATGTAACTCTCTGAAATTGGGATCCAAGAAGCCAGGCACCCAGAGCCAGTCCCAGTCCCAGTCCCAGTGGTCGAACTTGTTTGGATTTACCAAGGACAGAGTCAGTCTTTCTTGGTACCTAATGATATGAGGATGGCCAACTGCCAGTAGAGCTCAGAAAAGGGGCCTTTCCCTAGATAGCAGGTATTGGCTCAATGCTGCCTGCTGACAACTTCGTAGAGTGGGCCAAGAAGAACAGATCTGAGACAGGCCAGGCCATTTTGGGGCAACATAGTATGGCCCACCAGTCAGAGGACACTCCAGATAGTCACAGACCTACTTGGGGGAAGGAGGTGCTTTTGTGGATGTGGATGTGAGTTTGTGGTTTTGTCTCATGTTCTGAAAATAGGTAGGAATGGTGGTTTGTATGGTTTGGAGTTGACTGTTTCTAGGAAGCCGTTTGGCAAGGCGAGTGTTTCTATGTCTGTGTATCCACTGTGTTCGTGGTTGTAGTCTTTAGAAAAGAGAATGCATCAATGGAGGTTTCCTGTCTAGTTGGAAGCTTCCCAGCATTCCTCCTGCCCACTTTATAAATGGACTGTGGCTTGCCTTATGGATGGGCAACACCTACTATCTTCCTAAGGTCCTCTACACATCTTGATTTCTGGCCTCTCTCCAGAATAGGCTCATGGTTTTGTGGCCAAGATATGTACCGCCTCCAAAATCTGTTACATGGCCATGTAATGGATAGCTGAAGGGAATGGGAACATCTCAGAAAACTCAGATATCAGTGTAACCAGTAAAGTCTCAGTTTAAAAACCTTGCTTTGGCCCATTTGCTTACCTATGGTTATGTTGCCCTGAATGTCAGGAAGGTATTTGCCTCAGGCCACCCCTTTCTGAAGCCTGAAGAAAACATTTTTCAAATGGAAATGAATGGGCATCACCTGTGGATCTTTGCTTAATTGCTTTGGAAAGAGATGTGTCTGAATCAGCCTCTTGGCCCTGTGTGAGGTTGGGGCTTTGATTCTCAGAAGGTGATAGATCTTAAGAAAGATCCCATGTGTGCTTGGGTGTTCTATTGCCTCCAACTCACATAAAGGATTTATACCCGACAATCAGTAGGATTAAATTGGAGAATCAGAACAGTATTAACGGCAGGCCTATTTGATCACTCCTGGTTCACAGGAAGGGTGTCTAGGTCACCCTGACTTTAGGCAAATGAGGGGCAAGGGAGTTTATTTTGGAAACTGTCTTGGGCTTCGCCCCTCATGGAAAATTCCATTCAGAGGTTACGATGAGTGTCTATATGGAAGATGATGAGGGCCATGTGGCAGTGTTTTGGTTTTAATTGTGGTCATTTGTGTGCTGGTTGGAAGAGATGACTGGGTACACCCGGACCTGAACTCTGGTGTGATTCCCCTTAGAGACTGAGTTCTGGAACTGACTTCAGGGAAGTATTGCCATTAATTTTGGTGGGATTTTAGGAGGCCACACATGAGAGTCGCCCTTGGAAACTGAGATCTAGTCTCAGGGTGTCTTTCCACAGTGCACTGGGAATCTCCACCAGGATATAAGACGATTTTATTCTGAAAGACTTGGCAACCATAGTAAAGAGTCAAAACACATATTGAACTCACATTGAGTAGACATCAATGGGTCAGGCTTCATGTGACATTTTGGCCACTCGTTGGGAAGCGTTGCCTTTTAGAGTTCTCCAGAGCTTTCATCCTCACCATTTAATGGTTCCTGAATGAATTGAAAAACCAGTGCATCCAACTTGATACTTGAAAAATGGCTAGATAAATACCATGAAATTTTTGAAATTCCCATGACCAGGTGGCACTGGAGAACCTTTGGATGTCCTGTTGCTGATCATGAGTGTAACAGACAGTGCCTTGAATCACTGGGTTTCATGAAAATGGTGTAGAACAGAGATGCCAGTAAGTTGGAATTTGCTGAGTAGTGGGCCTAGAACAGTGGTGGGCAGGTGTGTGATTAAACATCTGTGTTGGTGTCATGTGGATTGGCCATTGGCTTCCAAATGGCTTTTGACTGACATGGTGCAGCCAGCAGACCCTTGCATGTAAAGGCATCTTGTTATATGGAGAGGTTTCAGGGCAATGTTCAGAATCAAGTTGCTAGGGACAAGGGGGAAGTCTATGTTGGATATAAGACTGGTTGGTGCATTCTCCTGGCAGACCCTGACCCACCACACATGACAGAACTCCCTCCAGCACTGTGTCCCAGTTGAACTACTTGTATTTCGTGAAGCAAACACCAAACTCCCATTGCAGCAGCTAGAAAGACCATGAAAAATGGAGGATGACCACATGGCTTCAGAGTCCACACAGGAAGACACTTAGCCCCCATTGGCCACAGTTTACATACAAAGAGAGAATTCTGCACTACTGCCTCATGTTCATTAAAGAATAAGAAAACATGTGCTCCAGGTTACATAGATGCAGACCCAGCTTTGATGGTCTCACTGCAAAGGAAGCTAAAGCTCCTGACTACAACATATATATCCAGTGCCCAAACTCAGAGGCAGTTTCTCATAAGTCTTCCGGTCAGCAGAGCACCATGTTTGTGAAGTGTTTACCCTGTCCCTTACTTTTGGAAACTCTTCTACCACCCCCAAAGTTGTGAACTCCTGAGCATATTCCATTCCAGATAAGTATTTATAGATTTTCTAACTCTTCTCCTCTAATTGTGTCTAACTTGGGGCGAAGGTAATGTCAAGGCATTGTTCTTGATGAGAGTGGGATGATTATTTTAGCACATATTTGCATAAACATTGGATTGATTTTCCTAATTTTCATTCGAAATACTGAATCACTCCCACTAACCCATACCCTACTAGACTCTATATTCTGACTCCTAATCCTAATATAATGGAGAAAAATAACCCAAAATGAATAGACATACAAGCATTTCAGAGGAGGCATGGTGTATAATTGGACTTGCCTTTTGCATTATGTAGAATTGGAGTTATAAATCTAGTCAATTTTTTGTTGAAATAGTTCTCCATGTGTTTTTTTAACTTTTCTTGTTTGTTGTTCAAAACATTATATAGTTCTTGATATATCATATTTCACACTTTGATTCAAGTGAGTTATGAACTCCCATTTTTATCCAGTATATAGTTTGCAAAATCATATCAGTTACGCATCCATTGATTTACATATTGCCATACTAGTGTCTGTTGTATTTTGCTGCCTTTCCTATCCTCTACTATCCCCCCTCCCCTCCCCTCCCCTCCCATCTTCTCTCTCTACCCCCTATACTGTAATTTATTTTTCCCCCTTGTATTTTTCCCTTTCCCCTCACTTCCTCTTGTCCGTAATTTTGTATAACCCTGAGGGTTTTCTTCCATTTCCATGTAATTTCCCTTCTCTCTCCCTTTCCCTCCTACCTCTCATCCCAGTTTAACGTTAATCTTCTTCTCATGCTCTTTATCCCTACTCTGTTCTTAGTTACTCTCCTTATATCAAAGAAGACATTTGGCATTTGATTTTTAGGGATTGGCTTCCTTCACTTAGCATAATCTGCTCTAATGCCATTCATTTCCCTGCAAATTCTATGATTTTGTCATTTTTTAATGCTGAGTTAAACTCCATTGTGGCCTCTGGCGTGCGCCCAGGTTTCCGTTCCTGTCTTCCTGTTTGTTAATTTCTGGCCTATTTATTGTTGTGACCAGGACCTTAGTCAATGCCTTAGTCTGTCTTTTGCATCTCTCATCTTCCCTTTGCTCCCTTTCTTTCTCTTTGTTTCTCTCATATAGTATACTTTCTCGGCTTCTCTGACTAAATCTCCCAAAGTCATATCTTGTGATCCCTCTAAGAGTTGTAACTTTCTTTTAATATCCAGGGCAGCTTGCCCAATGAAGGCCATCATGACAGATGCCTTTTGATCCTCTGCCTGAGGATCAATAGGGGCTCGAGCCTTTGACTGAGGGGGAAACCTGTCCTCAGGGAAGACTTAAAAAAGCGGAGCTTGCGATTGCCTCAGCAGACACCACCGAAAGACAGATCCAGGAGGAGAGTGGGGATGACACATGGTGAGTGACCCACCATGGGACAAGCAGTTTCGTCACATGATTTGTTTTTGTCAGGCCTCAAGGAGGCCCTCAAGACATAGGGGGCACATGTTAAGAAAAAGGACTTAAAATTATTCTTTTCATACATAGGAGAATTATGTCCATGGTTTCCCCCTGAAGGGTCCATTGATGGTAGAAAATGGCTTAGAGTAGGAGACTGTTTAAACCATTTTTTTTGTTGTTGTTGAAGAAAAAGTCCTAGAACAAAGGTATATTAGACCTTTTGTAGACATTAATATTTTATTAGATTTTTAAACACCTAGAAAAATTTGTAAGTTTAAATTTAAAGACATTTATATTTATCTGTTTATCCAATTTAAATCGAACCATTTAAATCACGTGAATTAAAGATCTTTGGATCCACTTTGAAATAGTAAGCTTGCCTTAATTTGATTTTAATTGGAGTCAGTGGTCTTTTCTTGCATCCTGGTGTAATATTTTGTAGTTTCCCATCGAGATGACCCTGCCCCAATAGATCACAAGACCAGACTACTGGAAATTCTGAAGCTGGCCTTCCCTCCAGGGCTCCGGCATGAAGAGGCAATTTCCAAGGCCTTGGTGTGAGATTTTGGTCCAGGGAGCACTGCAGTGAACCACCGCCCTAAAACTATTAGCAAGCACATGGTGGAGGAGGCCTCCATAGGTAACTGGCGCCTATATAACATCTGATATCCGGTTAAGAGAGATCTCTTCTGATGACAGAGTGGTGTCCTGGGGAGACACACATATACTCCTGTCTGGTACAGTAACGAGAATCATTCTGTCCTCTGTTATGTTCTGTAGGGAATTCCTCTGAAAGCATAGAGAGGTGCCAATGGGCACGCAGGAGCTCCTATCCCAGAGCTTTAGCAAGACGTTGCATAGTTCCTCTGTTTTTCTGTTTCTGCGCTGGTTTTCTGTTTTTTTGTGTGTTTTGTTGTGTGTTTCATATGTTTTTTTTTTTTTTTTGGTTTGTTTTAGTGTGTTTTGTTGTGTGATTTCTGTGGTAAAACTTAACTGAAAATGGGTAATAAAGCAAGTAAACTGACACCCATTTGGACTGTGTTTTAAAGAACTGTGATGAACTTTAATACCCTTTGTTAAGCAGGATGAGAGAAACCCCTAGCTGGCTGCCTGGAGCACACCCACTGCAGAGGGCAATGCCTGCTGGGGACCTAAGAACTGAGTATCTCCCAGGTTAACACGTGAAACTCCTTAAAACCCCTTGTCCCTTCAGATCGATAGAATCACAACCATTGGGCAGAGACCCCTGTTTTTCTCCTTTGTTAGCAAAGCAGTAAATCTCCCTTTTTCTTTTTCTCAAACCCTGTCCTCATTATTAAATTGGTATTAATTGGCTTCAAAATCAGGAACCAAACTTTAAGTTACAATTTTTGGTACCCCCCACACCCCGGAACTCTTTGAGAGCTGACTACTGAAATGTTAGGAGACGGAGCGTGCTTGGGGTGGAACCGAACAAGAGGAGCTAATCCTGTAAGTGAAAGGAGGGACTGAGGGACTTCCAGCAGCTGCCCAAGCCCTGTTGCTTCAGAGAATTACCTACTTCCTTCCCTGCACTGTAAGGATTTTGCCATCTCTGCTTTCTTAAAAAAGAGAAAAAGAAAAAGGGGACACTAAATACAGTAAAGTCACCATGGAGACCCTTGATTTTACATTTCAGGTTGTCCCTCTGTGAAAACATCTGGTTCCCTTGTGGGAAAATCTATGGTGCCACTGGTGTAGGAGATTTTTCTCTTATCTGCTCTGGTTTAAAGGCTTCTGTCTGTAAGCCATAGTCTGGAGCTCCTTTCAGTCTGTCTTGTGTCTTTGTTTCTGGCCCTTTAAGACATGTGCAATAATGTGTTGATATTATAAATCATTTCTTGGGAATGATCTTAGCTGAATGTGTATCTAAATGATGATGTTTTATTGTAACAATCTGGCATCTGAATGGGTTTTTGAAGCATTGCACAATCTTGCAGTTAAAAGTCGGGTTTAGGAAATTGTTTAGTTTATGATTTCAGATAATTCATGCCAGAGAACTTAAATACTTAGGATGGAAAACTAGAGAACTCTACTTCCAAGTTGGCAAGTAACTTCCCAATCATTCAGGCTTTTTTTTCACCAATTTTTAATTGGGTAGCCTGGGAAAATGTCACTGTGTCTACCAGTGCATTAATTTGGACAAGGATAGTAAATCATAGTATGGTATCTGTTGACAAAACAAGATATAAAGATGTAAAATTTTGTAAACTGTGTCTTAAACTTGTATCATAAAATTTTGTGAATTTTGTCTTAAAATTGTATTATAATTTTCAACATCTGAACCTGAAAATTATGGTTGAAATGCCTTAGGCCTGAGGTGTCTGCTCAGAATAGCAGCTTTTTCCTGCTCCTTCCAGACCTCAGCCAGGACTTATGTTGAATGGCAAATGAAAGAGGCCTGCAAGCTCAGTAGGAGAGTGATCTGAGGCCTAAAAAAAATTAAATTGTATGGTATTTACTAATTAATGGCCAGTCAATTTTTCTAGGACTCTTATTTTTTCCTTAGATTCTTTATTTTTTTTTGAGCTCATGATTTTGATCCTAAAAACCTAGGATGATGTTTTTCTGACCAGTTCTATCTTTGACTAACTGTGTAGTTTTTGAAACATTGCAATGGATATTTCACCTGGAAAAGCTACAAGGCCTTTACTATTATTATGTGTGCACAATTTTGGTATGTGTTGTATGTCTATATATTCATTTGTCCGTATATCATATATATGATACACAAATTAACATTTATAAAGAGCACTCATTAAAACAAAAACGCTCATAAAAACAAATTTTAAAAAGTGGATCCAAAGATCTTTAATTCAAGTGATTTAAATAGTTGAATTTAAATTGGATAAAGAGATAAAAATAAATGTCTTTAAATTTAAGCTTACAAGTTTTTCTAGGTGTTCAAAAATCTAATAAAATATTAATGTCTACAAATGTTCTAATATGCCTTGGTTCTAAGACTTTTCCTTCAACAAAAAAATGGTTTACACTGTTCAATATATTTGTCTAATATATTGATAAATAAGTAAAGTAAATTTGATATGGGATTACTCATTCATGAGTACTTTTGTTAGATATCTGATTGATTTACTAAGGTCTGTATAAGTTTGTACTAATGTCTGTATAAGATTGTAATAATCAGTCATGTGTTAAAGAGACAAAAATTTCTTAAAACATAAGTTTACCCATAACATTGTGTTTATTAAGTTTTATTTTTTTCTAGAGCAAGCAACCATAAAAATTAAACAACTGATTAAATAAGAACTGTTATTTTAGAGCACTGTACTGCCATTTATTTAAAAGCTAAACTTGGTTAATGTAGAAACTTCAATGTAATTGTGATGCTATTAATGTGCTCATATCTTTCAGGTATACGAATCTGTAAGGTAGAAACTTTAAAAGAGCATTATTTCAAGCTGGTGTTCTGAAGTTGTATGGTAAAAAAATATATTGGGCATTCATTTACTTCTTGTCAATAAGATATGTAAAGTTGTATGTTACTTTTTACATTGGGGAACAATTTAAATGTATTTTTATGTTAATGAGAGTCTAATCTATATAAAGGTTAAAAACTTTCAGCCTTTCTTAAATTCATGTTTTAAATGTGATATCATATGGTGTTAACTAATGTTCATGTGACCTCAAATAATATATGTAATCTTTGTAAAATGATATTTAAAAAAACAAAGATCATCTTTAGAAGTAAAACACTTAAGTTTTATAAAGAGCCCTGCCTTACCTGAGATAAGGCTCTGTGTCCCATCTTACTATATGTGAGAATGACTACGAAAGCAGTAGGTCAGATATTATTTCATTTAAAGTTATGTTCAAAAGTTGTTTTTTTTTTCTGTCAAGATTTCTAGGATCTCAAACAGGGGATATAATGTATAACTCAGCTTAAAACTTCAGGGTAGCTATTACACGAACTAAGTATTTTTACTCTTGTTAAAAAATTTTATTTTGTAATTTCCTTATAAGTGATCTAAAGATTCCTTGTTAGTGTTTTACAGAAGTGTTGCTTTAAGAACACAACATGGGTTAATTTAAGATAATAAGTCATCACCTACAAGACAGACAGAATAATACAGATCCCAGTTAATAAAAAAGATAAATAATTATAAAGTTATAGACATTAAAGCCCAGTACTCTTAATATAAGGCTGTTAAAATTTATTTGATGGATGATTAAGATTAGGATTTATATTAAAGTTACATGAAAAGGGACAAGAAAACCAATATTTGGCTCTTGCCCTCTGAGGCAGTCTGAATCCAGGGAACAAGGGACTTCTCAAAGACCTTTGCAACTCTGGGCCTCATATCTTCCCAATTAGGGAGATTAATGAGACCCCTGGAGAACAGAAAGCCAATCAGTGCATTTGCTAAGAAGAGGAGAGTCATCAGAGAAGGGAGACATCCCTGATGCTTCCAAGGGTAGCCACATGGTCAAGCAAGACCTGGACCCACCTAGCGCAAATGGCACTAGCAGAACTGAGAAGCTGCTCTCAAGTTTCCCTAGGAATGACTCCCATAAAAGCTCAGCTGACTGTTAACAATAGATAGAAACAAAAGTCAGTTTGACTGTTTCATGATAAACACTTAGGAAAGACAGTTAAAACCAAAATACAGCCATTCCTGGGCATTTTAAATAATAATATTAATAATAATAATAATAATTTTTTATACACATTATGTTAGCCTCCCAAAATAAGTAAGACTGGAGGCTACAAAGAAGGATTCCCAGAAAGGAATGCCTGATAACTATAAAAAGAGACTATCAAGAGGAGCTGCCAGAGGCAGAAATTTTTAGTTTAAGGCCTACAGATATTCCTAACCTACAGGTAGGGTTGGTGTTTGCTAGTACGATTATCCAGCCCTGAGTAACAGAATTAAAGGTTTCTCTATTACACACAGAGGTCATACTAGTAAAATGATTTTGCAAGATCAGATGATATTAAATCATTAAACTGTATCTTATGGAGAGGGATAACTGTAACACTAAATGTTAAATATTAAGTTGACAGTCCTGATAACTGGGAATATTAAAGCCTGCTGAGGGAACTTCTATACAGTGACATGTTCCAGCTGCTGCAACATTTTTTCAGTACTCATGGTTCTTGTTTCTCACACAGAAGAACCCATCCCCAGATGAATTTACAACCTGTTCTTCCCCAACCAGACTTCAAAACGAACTGATTTCTAAAAGGCAACTCATGTTCCTCAACTGACTTCTAAAAAGCAACTCATGTCCCTTATACTGTGCCCACTCACGTCACTCTCTCTCATCTCAGAAGAAGCCAAAATGAGTGACGCCTCTCGTCTTACAACTATGGAGCCAAAAATAAATAGAATATCAATATAAGTAATTAATTAAGTCAGGTAAAACCAGGAATCCAATTTTGGGTGAGTTCTAAAAATTTGGAGACTGTTACCTGAGGGATTAAAATTCCCTCATTGCTCTTTCCCTACCCTATCAAAAATTTGGAAGGGACACATTAAAAAAGGGGGAATGATTTGCATTTCTCTGACTGCTAGAGATGGTGAGCATTTGTTCATATACTTGTTGATTGATTGTATGTCCTCCTCTGAGAAATTTCTGTTCAGGTCCTTGGCCCATTTGTTGATTGGGTTATTCGTTATCTCATTGTCTAATTTTTTTAGTTCTTTGTATATTCTGAATATTAGCGCTCTGTCTGAAGTGTGAGGAGTAAAGATTTGTTCCCAGGACGTAGGCTCCCTATTTACCTCTCTTATTGTTTCTTTTGCTGAGAAAAAACTTTTTAGTTTGAGTAAGTCCCTTTTGTTGATTCTAGTTATTAACTGTTGTGCTATGGGTGTCCTATTGAGGAATTTGGAGCCCGACCCCACAGTATGTAGATCATAGCCAACTTTTTCTTCTATCAAATGCCATGTCTCTGATTTGATATCAAGTTCCTTGATCCACTTTGAGTTAACTTTTGTGCATGGCGAGAGTAAGGGATTCAGTTTCATTTTGTTGCAAATCTCACTCCAGTAAGATTGGCAGCCATTAGGAAGTCAAACAGCAACAAGTGCTGGGGAGGATGTGGGGAAAAGGGTACTCTTGTACATTGCTGGTGGGACTGAAAATTGGTGCGGCCAATTTGGAAAGCAGTATGGAGATTTCTTGGAAAGCTCGGAATGGAACCACCATTTGATCCAGCTATTCCCCTACTCGGTCTATTCCCTAAAGACCTAAAAAGAGCACACAATAGGGACACTGCTACATCCATGTTCATAGCAGCACAATTCACAATAGCAAGACTGTGGAACCAACCTAGATGCCCTTCAATAGACGAATGGATAAAAAAAATGTGGCATTTATACACAATGGAGTATTACTCTGCATTAAGAAATGACAAAATCATAGAATTTGGAGGGAAATGGATGGCATTAGAGCAGATTATGCTAAGTGAAGCTAGCCAATCCCTTAAAAACAAATGCCAAATGTCTTCTTTGATATAAGGAGAGTAACTAAGAACAGAGTAGGGACGAAGAGCATGAGAAGAAGATTAACATTAAACAGGGATGAGAGGTGAAAGGGAAAGGGAGAGAGAAGGGAAATTGCATGTAAATGGAAGGAGACCCTCAGGGGTATACAAAATTACATAAAAGAGGAAGTGAGGGGAAAGGAGAAAAATTTAAGGGGGAGAAATGAACTACAGTAGAGGGGGTAGAGAGAGAAGAGGGGAGGGGAGGGGGGAGGGGGGATAGTAGAGGATAGGAAAGGCAGCAGAATACAACAGACACCATAATGGCAATATGT
Source organism: Callospermophilus lateralis (assembly GCF_048772815.1). Taxonomy (NCBI): domain Eukaryota; kingdom Metazoa; phylum Chordata; class Mammalia; order Rodentia; family Sciuridae; genus Callospermophilus; species Callospermophilus lateralis. Next base: position 1,713,182 of record NW_027513355.1, on the reverse strand, counting down.
AAATCAATGGTTCTGCAACTGATGTGATTTTGCAATCTGTATATGGGGTAAAAATGGGAGCTCATATCCCACTTGAATCAAAGTGTGAAATATGATATATCAAGAACTATGTAATGTTTTGAACAACCTACAATAAAAATTAATTTAAAAAATATTAAAAAGCAAAAAAAAATGGGGGGGGGGAATGATAACCCCAACCTGATCATTTATTAAAATTGGGAGCCATCTTGCCACAAAGTCATGAAAAGATAATTTTGCTTTCCTATAAATTACTGCAAATTCTGAATCTGCTTGGAATGCCTGTCCGTGCCTTGAACTCACCCATGCCTGGCTCTCTGACCAGATAGCAGCCCTCTCTGAAAATTTAGTGACACCTCATAAATATTGGCCTTCTCTGGCCAGACAACGACTCTCGTGAGTCTCTAATGGTCCTCATAAATTCTGATGATGGGGCCAGCAAAAAAAAAAAATTGTAAACTAGCAATAGCGTGATGCTTCTCCGAGTTCTGTTATCTGTAACCCCCCTTTTGTGTAACTTACTGGACTATAAAGCTGGGCTGTAGGAAAGGTGGGGTTGCTGTCTTGTTTCTGCCATTTTGAGAGGGATAGGCAGCTCAGCCAGTGGAAAAATAATAAGCTTGCTTTAATTTGATTTTAATTGGAGTCAGTGGTCTTTTCTCCTGTCCTGGTCAAACAGGTAAACACTCCACAAACATGGAGCTCTGCCGGCCTAAAACTTATTAAGAAACTCTCCCTGACCTTGGGCACTTGAAATATATGTTGTTGTCAGGAGCTTTAGCTTCTTTGTAGTGAGACCATCAGAGCTGGGTCTGCATCTATGTGACCTGGAGGACATGGTTTCTTATTTTCCAATGAACATGAGGCAGGAGTGCAGAATTCTCTCTTTGTAGGGAAACTGTTGTCACTGAAGGCTAAGTGTCTCCCCATGTGGTATGTGAAGCCATTTGCGCATCTTCCACATTTCATGGTGTTTCTTGCTGCTGCACTGGGGGTTTAGTATTTGCTTCATGAAATACAAGGAGATCAACAGGGACTCAGTGCTGGAGGGATTTCTCACACGTGTGGTGGGTCAGGGTCTCCAGGAGAATCCACCAATGAGGCTTATATCCCACATAGCTTGCCCCCTCAACCATTGCAACCTGATTCTGAACACGGCCCTGAAACCTCTAAATATAACAAGATGCCTTTATATGAAGAGATCAGACATATAGGGATTACTGGCTGCACCATGTCTGCCACAAGACATTTGGAAGTCAATGGCAGATCCAAATGGCCCCACCAGAGATATTTTATGACACAACTGCACACCACCGCTCTGGGTCACTACTCAGCAGGCGCCAACATACAGGATTCTTTCTTCTACACCATTTTCATGAAACCCAGTCAATCAAGGCACTCTCTGGTACACTCATGATCAGCAACTGGACATCCAAATGTTCTTCAGTGCCACTTGGTCATAAGAATTTCAAAAATTTCATGGTATTTATCTAGCCATTTTTCAAGGATGAAGTTGGATGCACTGTGAGTTTCAATTCTTTCAGGAACCATTAAATGGTGAGGAATTTCATTTCAATGAAAGCTCTGGAGGACTCTCACAGGCAAGGCTTCCCATGGAGTGGCCAAAAGGTCACATGAAGCCAGGCCCATTGAGGTCTACAATGCTAGGTCCATGTGTGTTTTGAATCTCAACTATGGTTGCCAAGTCTTTCAGAATAAAATCATGTGATATCGTAGCTGAGATTCCCAGTGTTCTGTGGAGAGCCACCTGGGCCTATATCTCAGTTTCCAATGGGGACTCTCATGCGTGGCCTCCTGAAATCCCAACACAATTCATGGCAATTCTTCTCTGAGGTCAGGTCCAGAACGCAGTCTCTAAGGGGAATCACACCAAAGTTCAAGCCATAGTGGACACAGTTATGTCTTCCAACTGCCACACAAATGACCACAATTAAAACCAAAACACTTTCACATAGCCCTCGTCTTCTTCCATGTAGACACTCATCAAATCCTCTGGCTGGACGTTTCCAAAAGGGGTGAAGTCCAAGACCCTGTCCAAAATATGCTCCCTCGCCCCTATGTTGCCTAAGGTCAGTGTGGCCTAAACACCTTTCCTGTGAACCAGGAGTGATCAAATAGGCCTGACCTTATTACTGCTCCACTTCTCCAATTTGAGGCCTACTGACTGCCAGGTATAAATTCTTTATATGAATGGGAGTCATGAAAAAACCCAAGCATCTATGGTCTAGCCTTTGCAGGCCAGGATGGAGGTCAGGAACCTTACAGAAGATGGCGAGAGACTTCATACACAATGACTGCTATTTTGACCATTTTGTATTTGTAGCACACATGGAATCTTACCTTAGATCCATCAGGTGTTAAGAATCTAAGCAGCAGCCTCACACAGGTTCACGAGGCTGATTCAGACACATCCCTTTTGGAAGCAATTAAGCAAAGAGCCACAGGTGATGCCCATTCATTTCCATTTGAAAACTGTTTTCTTAAGGCTTCACAAAGGGGTGGCCTGAGGCAAAGACCTTCCTGACATTCAGGGCAATGAAGCAATAGGTAAGCAAATGGCCCAAAGCAAGGATTCTCCACTGAGACTTTACTGGTCACATTGATATCTGAGTTTTCTGAGATCCTCCCATTCCCTTCAGTTATCATGTACATGGCCATGTCACAGTGCTTGGAGGTGGTACATATCTTGGACACAAAACCATGAGCCAATTCTTGAGAGTGGCCAGAATTCAGGAAGAAAACAGAAACGTAGTAAGATAGTAGGTGTTGCCCATCCATAAGGCAAGTCACAGTCCATGCGTTAATTGGGCAGGATGAATGCTGGGAAGCTTTCTACAAGACAGGAAACATCCATTGATGCATTTTCTTTTCTAATGTCTACAACCACGGACACAGTGGGAGAAACAGACATAGAAACACTCGCCTTGTCAAACAATTTACTAGAAAAAGTCCATTCCAATCCAAACAAACCACCTTTCCTACCTATTCTCAGAACATGAGACAAAACCACACACTCACACCCACACCCACAAAGGCACCTCCTTCCCCCAAGTAGGTTTGTAACTATCCAGAGTGTCCTTTGACTGGTGGGTTATACTATGTTCCCCTGATATGGCCTATCCATTCTCAGATCTGGTCTCCTTGGCCAACTCTGTGACGTTGTCAGGAGCATGTGGAGAGTCACTACCTACTTTCTCAGGAAAGGTCCCTGGCATGTGGCCATCCTCACATCAGTAGGTACCAAGAAAGACTGATTCTGTCCTTAGTAACACCAAACAAGTGAGCCCACTGTGACTGGGACTTGGATTGGCTCTCAGTGCCTGGCTTCCTGGATCCCAAGTTTAAAGTGTTCCATCACCAAGGAAGTGAGGTAGGTTACTTCCTTCAGGAATTTAATGAGGTCACTGCCTTGGCAAACACATTGTCCTAACAGTTGCTTCCAATGGTTCCATGAGATGGAGGCTGCCCCTACTTCCTGTGACATTTTCACAAGTTAGAATGATATATAAATCAAAGGCACCAAGAAACAGTGCTCCACAAAGGCCTGGTTTGGTCTGTCTCCTGTACATTAAGAGAGAGGCTGATTCAGCCACATCCCTTCATCCTGACCAGGTTTTTTGGCAATGGAAGATGACTTTTGCTCTCTCAGGTCCTTCATAGCTGCCTACATCTTCTTCAGGGATCATTTCTGCATGGACCTTTGAGGTTCTCAGCAAGTGGAAGATCCCCTACATCCCTATATTTTAAGGCCAACTCTGTCCCTGCTCTTCTCTAAAGTTAGATTGAGAGATCACTGTGTGGTTACGGTTAATAACAGTTTCGATTTGGGTTAGGAATCATTCTGCAGGATGAATAATGGTATTGGGAATCTGTGATATTTATAAGAATATAGACGTGAGTTAAAATTATGGAAACAGAAATCTAGGTAAGATTTGCATCCCAGATGGGCATTGAGACCTTCATTGGGATACTTAGCAATGTTATACTTTCTGCACAAATGTCTCAGATAAATCCATACACAATGGCATAGGACGTTGTACCTTGGATGATTGAATGTCGAAGAGAACCTCCAGTCAAAAAGGGATAGTCGGTGGAATTAGGAAGATAGTCAGTAGGTTTAGAAAGAAGGGTGAGAATAAGATTTGGAAAAAAGTTCTTTACCAATAGGGTTTCGGTTAGAGAGTGAATATTAATGTCAGCCCATGTTAAGTGTCAGTTACAATAATGAATTTGGGAAAATATGTAGGAAAGGAGGTATCAATAGAGACCTTAGGAAATCAGGCAAATTATTAAGTGAGTCATAGGATTAGGCATTTTCAACAGGGTTGAGGTTGAATATATAACCTTAGGAAGAAAGAAATATGTAGTCACCAATAGAATTGACATTTGAGAGCATTAGGCAACCTGGACATGAATGTTTTTAGTAATTCATGCTCACTTTCCATTTAGGCTTTGTTGAAAATAAATAAAATAGGTACTTGTCTCTTCCTGTTTTTCTGTATGCTTAAGAAAACACTCTTGAAATCTTGAAAACTTTTTGCTAATCTTGTTCCCAGAATGTGCTGTCCCCAACTGCCAAACTGCAGAATGTACACCCTCACCCGTTTACATGCAAACCGCCCACTTGCCCTGACCCATCAATAAACTTCCCTCCCTGCCCTCTTCAAGAAAAGTATATAAGCTCTGCTTAAGCTGTTCTCAGTGCTCTCTGCTCTATTCAAGTGAGGTCTGAGCTCCAGAATTTTGGGTGCTTTGCTGTTGCATGAGACAGTGTCTTGGTGGTCTCTTCCTCCAATGGTCGCCTGACCATTACATCTGAGGGCCCCAGCGAGTTCCAGCAGCGTTGGACGAAAGACCCCCAATAGGCTCATCTCAGGTTAAGTAAGGCGCCACTTTCTTGTTTCAGGTTTCAGGTTAGGGATGGGCAAAATGGCTATTGGTGATGAGCATGAGCTCTCTCTGACGGTGGCTGACAGAAGTGTCACAGAGCCACAGGCCACGTCTCTGGGGGACGCCCCAGAGAACTCGGGAAACCGAGTAACAATAGTCTCCTAAACTCAGTGATATTTTGTTTTGGATTCGGTATTGTCAGCCCATCAGGTTTTCCTGGCTACTCAGTCCTGTTCTCAGTATTGGACGTCCATTGCCTGTCTTTATTGTCTTGTCTTGTCTGTGTCGTGTGTCATTGCTTTCACTATTTGTGTATCTTTCATATGGGACAGAACACTTCAATGCCTCTGTCCCTGAACCTTGATCACTGGACCAAAGTCTGCTTAAAGGCTCAGAATCTTCTTTTTTTCAGTAAAACGTCAGATCTGGAAGACTCTATGTGTCTCAGAATGACCCACCTTTGGAGTCGGATGGCCCCCAGAAGGATCTTTCTACTTCACACTAATTCAAAAACTCAGAGATATTGTCTTTCAGCCGGGTCCACATAGCCATCCAGATCAACAGCAATATATCTTTAGTTTGCAGGACCTCTGCAAATCTCCTCTTCCATGGTTGAAGCCTTTCCTTGTCCCTGTCCCCGCTCCTACTGGTTCTCCCACTTTTCTATCTCTCAAACCCTCTGCTCCCCCTCCTCCACCCTCTGTTGTCCCTGAGTCTCAAGACTCTACTGGACTCTCTTCCCCCTCCTTATGCCCTGCCCTTGTCCTCCAACCCCAAACACCCTCTAAGTGATTCCCCTGCTGCTGACTCAGACTCTCCACCATTGGAGGAATATAGGCCAGCCCAGCGCCCTCCAGGTGACTACCCCACGGCACACACAGCCCCTCCTTCCTTGGAGGTAGCTGGCCCGGCCAAAAGAACACAAAGTACTCGCTGGGGGGGTTAAACTTTGAAGTGGATACAGGGTAAGTATACTCAGCCCTTAAGGCCCCATTGGGCCATCTATCAAACAAAAAGGAATCTAGTTCAAGGGGCTAATGGGAGTAAATATGGGGCTTAGACAACTAAGAGGACCATGGACCTGGGGAAAGAAAAAATCCATCACTCGTTCCTAGTAATCCCAGAATGCCCGACCCCATTGATGGGCACACATCTGCTCAAAAAGCTCCAGGCCAGAATAACTTTTAACCCTGAAGGCCCCCAAGTGAAATTTCTAAATTTTTCAGTAAAAACTCCTATAGTCACGGCTTTTACTATGTCAGTAGAAGATGAACATCAACTTGTCAAACCCCCCAAGACTGATCAAACAGGCAAGCTACCCCGGAAATGGATAACAGATTACGCAGATGCCTAGGAAAAAAACTGCTGGGTTACACGTAGCCGTGAAACATCCTCCAATAACAGTGGAGTTAAAAACTTCAGCCCCCCCATCAATGTCAAAAAATATCCTCTGAGCAAAAAAGCTAAAGATGGGATAAGGCCCCATATTCAGAAATATCTGGCCTTAAGGGTCCTAAGGCCCTGTCATTTGAACTGGAACACTGCCCTGTTACCAGTATAAAAATCCAGGAACCGGGGACTATCGCACCGTTCAAGACCAAAGAGAGATCTACAACAGAGTGCAGGACATTCACCCCACAGTACATAATCTGTACAATCTGCTTAGCACTCTGAACCATGAGCGGAAATGGTATACTGTTCTGGACTTAAAAGATGCTTTCTTTTGCTTGCCTCTGCATAAAGATAGTCAGTTGCTATTTGATTTCGAGTGGGTAGACCCAGAAACCGGGACGTCTGGTCAACTAACATGGACTAGACTCCCACAGGGGTTCAAAAACTCCCCCACTCTCTTTGATGAAGCCCTCCACAGAGACCCCAACAACTTCAGAACTATGCACCCTGACGTCACCCTGCTTCAATATGTCGATGACCTGCAACTGGCAGCCAACACCAAGAAAAACTGTGAGTCTGGAACCCAATTATTATTATACGAGCTTGCTCAACTCTGGTATAGTGCTTCTGCCAAAAAAGCCCAAATTTGCCAGCAAGAAGTAATCTTCCTGGACTATTCCCTTAGGGGCAGTAAGCGATGGCTCACTGAGACCAGAAAACAATCCATTGAGCAGATACCACCCCCATCTAACAGCAGACAACTCAGAGAGTTTCTTGGGACTGCTGGCTTATGCAGCTTATGGATACCTGGGTTTGCGTCCTTATCTGCTCCTTTATACCCGCTGTTAAAGAGAGATGCCCAATTCTAATGGACCCCTGAGCACCAGCAAGCTTTTGATAACATCTAAGGACACTGACACTGAAACCCTCAACTTCACTGAGCCCAGCTTGCATTTTCAGAAAGCCCTAAACTAAGTTAAAAATGTACATCAACTCACTCACCTTGGTTCAAAGAAACTGCAGGCATTCCTGAAGGATCAAGAACAGAGTTTTCCACTAACCGACTCACAGCGAAAGAAATAACTGAACGGGTAACAAAAGCCTGCCGGGTCTGTCAATTGGTTAATGCTTACCCTTCCAACTTTCCTGCAGGAAAGCACCTACAAGAAACCAGACCAGGACGATTCTTGGAAGTGGACATTACTGAAATTAAGCCAGGATGTTATGGACTTAAATATCTCCTAGTCTTTGTAGATACATTTTCAGGATGAATTAATTGAAGCCTTCCCCCCCCACACACACACACACAAAAAAAAAAAACAACAACAACAAAATAAATGGCACAAATGGTGGTCAAGAAGATCCTGAAAGATATTTTTCTAAGATACGGACTGGCTAAGGCAATAGGGTCTGATAATGGACTGGCGTTAATTGCCCTGATAAGTCAGGGATTAGCCAGGACCCTGGGGATTAATTGGAAATTACATTGTGCTTATAGACCCCAGAGCTCAGTACAGGTAAAAAAAAAAAAAAATAATAGAACCATTAAAGAGAATTAACAAAATCAAGCTTAGAGATCGGCATAAAAGATCGATCTATTCTCCTGCTTTATGCACTGTTTCATGCAAGAAATACTCATACTCCTCTGTTTCCTTGTGTAACCTCACCCCCTATAAAATTCTCTATGGTCCCTCCTCCAGTAAGGGACCTAACCCAAACTCTAAGACCTAACGATCCCTTCCACACCCCCTTGCTTGACAGACTTAAAGCTCTTGAAAGAAATCAGCAATATCTGTGGAAACATCTGGCCACTGCCGACCAACCTGGGGACGAGGGGACTCCATATCGATACCAAGTAGGAGACTTCGTCTACATTAGACGACATCAGGTGTCATCCCTGGAACCCCACTGGAAAGGACCATATAAGGTGCTACATATAACACCTACAGTGGTAAATGTAGACGGAATCACTTCATGGATCCATGTCTCTCATCTCTGGCCTGCGCCCTGTCCAAAATCTGACTGGAAACTGGAAAAGACTGGTAACACTTTCAAAGTGCGTATTCGCCATGTGGATAAGGCTACAGACTCTCCCCTTGGCCAAGAGTAGTCCTAACCCTCATCAGCCTGTTCAGCAGTAATGGCTGATCACAAATCCTACTGTACAAGAAGTATGGTCTATCTTGCATACAGCCCCTTTAGGGACATGGTGGCCATCTCTCCACCCAGACATTTGTCAGCTGGCTATAGGTCTTTCCTATTGGGATATCCCTGATGAAGGGGATCCAACTAAAATTCCAATAAATCCTTTCCGTATCATAGGTAATAGAAACAAACATTATGGATGTAGGGACACGAGAGCCAGATGCAGGTTGGCTAGCCTAGATTACTATGTTTGCCCAGCGGACTATGAAAGCCACAAACAGACATGGCTGTGTGGGGGAAATGCCGACTTCTTCTGTAAGTCATGGGAATGTGAGCATACAGGGGTGCCTGGTGGAACCCAAACTCCTCATCAAATTCAATACACAGCATTGGCCATATTACCAATTACACAACCAATACCGATGGCCCCCAGAGGGGTCTCTAGATCCTAAAATTCTCCGTGACCTTTTTAACTTCGGCAAGTGCTCAAAGGTGGAAGGAAATTCCCCTAAGTGGAGGCATTTTCCCTCCTTCGCTCACATCCTGAACTATGCTTATCAAATAGATCCTCACCCTCAGCTTTCTGCTCCAGACTCTCTGCTGCCACTCCCACCTCAGCAACCTGATTTCTTCCCTCCAATTACTAGATCAAAAACCCAAACCGCCGGTTCTCAGATTATTGCCCCCTTGCTGAGGTAGCAGGTACTGAGGTACCCATCCACCCACTCACTACTCTCTTCTCCTGTCAGTGCCCGCACCAGGTCCCACCAGGTCCTCTTACCAGCTAACCCAAAGCTCAAACCAGCTAAGGAGAGCCCTCAGACCCCTATCCAAGATGTAATGAAAATGGCCTTTAAAGTTGCTCTGTCATCACTGAAAACAGGTTACTAAGAATTTAAAGTCCCTCACAGGCTTTTTGGGATACAAACTCCCATCTTCCCCTCTGCTCTATCTGTTCTACTGCTCAAGTTTTGTTGCCTGGAAAATTCCAAACCCCTTTCCCATTATTCTTTTACATGTCTCCTTCCTCATGCTCAGACCCAAGGTGCTGCTCTCAGACCCGCCTTCCCTGTCTTCCCCGTCTATACCAGGCCCACAGAAAAGTCTTAAATGACCTTCTCCAGCAGTCTTCACCATGGCTGACTTTAGGACTTTCAGCCAAAAAGTCCCTATAAAAGAGTTCAATGTAGATAAACTTCCCCTTTTCGTGTTTCCCTGTTCTATTTGGCCACTGGCTGGAAAAATCAGCACTCCTAAGCTAGACTCCCCCTTACTAGTTTTTCACAAAACATGTGAACAAGGCCTCTGGCCTTGAGCTGGGGCTTCACAGACATGGTTACATTTCTAAGATAAATAAGTTACCAAATGAGCTCCATTGTTACAGCTGGCAGTGAGAAAAAAAAAAGAGAAGAAAAAAGCTCTCCCACTCCAGGTGTCCTTAAAATGTTAACTTGCCCAGAGCAGATGAAAAAAACAATAGAAACGAAAACTTCTTTTTGTGAACTTATGCAGACTGTGAACTTCTGAGCCCCTTCCCTTACATGTTGGGTACAAAATTCGGAAACTACCTAAATTTGGAGATCAGGTGACTAATTGATTACAACAGAAGCAATGCCCTCTAAATCCGTTGCAACCAAATAGGTATGTTTCGCTGTCTTCGGTGCTATCTTAGGTGCCTTGAATTGTCCGTCCTTACAACAGTATAATTCTATATACTTAAACATTGTTTATGTTTTCATAAAATGGTCAACAGATGTGATTAATTATGTAATGTTCAGATGTTTCCCAGAGTGCTCTATCATGAGGCAGGTTAATTTAAATATCAAATACGGGGGCATACAACCCGGTTCCTCTGGGAACCTGTATCCCTCACTTTAGCCATCCTATTAGGAAAAGGAGCTGCTGCAGGTGTGGGCACAGGAATCACTGTCCTAGTCCATGTGACACAACAAATGACCCGATGAGAAGCAGCAATAGACCAAAATTTAAAGATATTAAAAACCTCCATCACAGTTTTATAGGAATCTTTAACCTCTCTCTCTGAAATTGTTTTACAGAACATGCGAGGGTTGGACCTCCTCTTCGTGAGAGAAGGGGGCTTTTGTGCTGCATTGAGGGAAAAAGTTGATTTTATGCCGACCATACTGGAGTTGTAAAAAAATCTATGAGTAAATTAAGAAGACGCCTAGAAGAGCACCAACAAGAGAGAGATGCACAAAAAGGGTGGTTTGAGTCTTTGTTCACACAGTCCCCCTGGTTAACTACGCTTTTATCAGCCCTGGCCAGTCCATTAATAATCCTCATTTCATTGCTAATTGTAGGACCCTGTTTGCTCAACCATCTAGTTTCCTTTCTACAAGCTTAAATTGGATAAGTTAAACTTATGGTAATCAGACAACAATATACCTCACTAGAAGACATAAAATGTGAGACCCCGCAATGCTCATTTTTATGATTAAAATTAACCAGAATAAGAAGTGGGGAATGAAAGGTTAATAAAATATGTACTTTTAACTTCTTGTTTTTCTGTATGCTTAACAAAATACTGATGAAATCTTGAAAACTGTTTGCTAATCTTGTTCCCAGAATGTGCTGTCCCCAATTGCCAAACTGTTGAATGTACTCCCTCTCCCATTGGCATGCAAACCACTCACTCGACCTGACCCATCAATAAATTTCCCTCCCTGCTCTCACCACGTAAATTGCATAAGCTCTGCTTAAGCTGTTCTTAGGGCTCTCTTCTCTATTCAAGTGAGCTCTGAGCCCCAGCATGCTGGACCCCCAATAAACCCTTTGCTGTTGCATGAGACAGTCTCTTCGTGGTCTCTTTTCCGACGCTCGCCCGACTTTACATTGGTACAATCATAAGTGTGAACATTCCTATGTGTGTCCAGAATATTACTATAATAAATAATATATGTAGATCAGGTAATAGGAGTTTTTCTTCCACCATTTATGGGAGCAATATTTTGAAGATATATGAATTAGTATTTTGGGTAGAAATAGGTGTACCATTTGTCTATGAATATAGAGATAATGCATGAATAGACAATACTGTGAATTAATAATATTACTGGTTCCAACTTTAAATAATGGATTGAATTGATATCTGAAAATATACAGAAAACCTTATATTGATATACTACATTTAATCCTACCCATTATACATCTGAATGAAATATTAGGGTTATGGATTTTCATGAAGAGTGTTTGAGTTTTGCTTCAAAAGTGATTATGGAAATTGAAAATAATGTGTTTGGAAAGAAGTCTCATGAAAAGACCAGTCCAGAAACCTGGAGGTATGCATGTGTTCTGAAGCAGAAAGTGATTTAAAGTGAAACAAACGCCTATATATTTGCTAACTTGTGGATGATAAATATATACGATGATGTGCAGAAATTGAAGAAATAGTAATGTACCAGTGTTGAATAAAAATGAACGTTAAAATACACATCATGTCCCATAGGAATCTACTTGAATTGATGTTAAACTGCGTCCGTTAATGTAGAAATATTAGAATTTGTATGCACCATTCACTGAAGTTAGTTTTCAGTACTAGGAAACAAATATGTATTTCAGGTAGATGAGTATTTCTGAGAATAATCTTGTGAAAAGTTGATTATAAATCCACATACATGAACATGAATGAATTCAGGGAGTGTATAATAAGACTCATACATTTCATATTTTGAAAAATCTGGAGAGTATATATATATATATATATATATATATATATATATATATACACACACACACACACTCACACAAACTGAGACTATAAAAATAGCAATATATATGCCAATTGAAATTCACCATGAAATATACATCATCCACAGATTCAAAAATATTCATGTTACTGAAGATAGATTTATGTATAATGTTGTTTAACTAGGAAGTTTACCCATACATTGAATTTTCAGTTCCAACAGCATTTAGGAGGAGTAATCTCTTCTCACATTTTGTATCTGCCAAGTCAGCCACCTCACAAGAATGTACGTGTGATACCAGGTAGGATTCTATATGTGCATATAAAAATACATGTGCTGAGTAGGCTACAGAGAGAGGGAGACAGGAATTCACATATTTGTTAACTTTAAAAACACATGGATAACTATTTCAACAGAAAATTGACTAGATTTATAACACATACCCTTTTTTATGCAAAAGGCAAGTCCAACTATACACCATGCCTCCTCTGAACTGCTTGGATTTCTATTCTGTTTGGGTTATTTTTCTCCATCATATTAGGAGTAGTAGTCAGAGTCCAGTAGGTTATGAGTTAGTGTCAGGGATCAGTATTTCAAATGGAAAATAGAATAATGAATCAAATGTGTATGCAAATATATGCTACACAAAAATCTTCCCACTCTCATCCAGAACAAATCCTTGACATTACCTTCTCCTGAAGTAAGTCACAATTAGAATAGAAGAGTTAGAAAATCTGTGAATACATATCTTGAGTGGAAAATGCTCAGAGTTCAGAACCTTGGAGGTGGTAGAGGAGTTTCCAAAAGTAAGGGACATGGTAAACACTCCTCTAACATGGAGGTCTGCTGGCGGAAAGACATCTTGAGAAACTGCCTCTGAGGTTGGGCACTTGAAACATACGTTATTTTCAGGAGCTTTAGCTTCCTTTGTAGTGAGACAATAAAATCTGGGTCTGCATCTATGTGACCTGGAGGATATGGTTTCTTATTTTCCAGTGAACATGAGGCAGCAGTGCTGAATTCACTCTTTGTAGGTAAACAGTGGCCACTGGAGTCTAATTGTCTCCCCATGTGGACTGTGGAGCCATTTGGTCATCCTCCACTTTTCGTGGTGTTTCCTGCTGTTGCACTGGGAGTTTGGTATTTGCTTCACAAAATACAAGAAGTTCAACAGGGACACAGTGCTGGAGGGAGTTCTGTCACGTGTTGTGGGTCAGGGTCTGCAGGAGAATGCAACAACCAGGCTTCTTTCCCACATACTTTGCCCCCTTGTCCATAGCAACATGATTCTGAACATGGCCCTAAATCCTCTCCATATAAAAACATGCTTTTACATATTCGGGTCTCCTGGCTGCACCATGTTAGTCACAAAAAATTTGGAAGCCAATGAGAAATCCACATGGCCATAACACAGATGTATTATCACACAACTGCAGACCACTTCTCTAGGCCCAATACTCTGCAGGCTCTAACTTGCTTGCCCCCATGTCCATAGCAACTTGATTCTGAACATGGCCCTGAAATCTTTCAATATAAAAACATGCTTTTACATATACAGGTCTCCTGGCTGCACCATGGCAGTCACAATGAATTTGGAAGCCAATGGCAGAACCACATGGTCACAACACAGATGTATTATCACAAAACTGCACACCATTTCTCTAGGCCAACAACTCTGCAGGCTATAACTCAATGGCATCTCTGTTCTACACCATTTTCATGAAACCCAGTGAATTAAGGCAGGGTCTGGTACACTCAAGATCAGCAACAGGACATCCAAAGATTCTCCAGTGCCACCTGGTCATGGGAATGTTAAAAATTTCATGGTATTTATCTGGCCATTTTTCAAGGATGAAGTTGGAGGCACTGTGGGTTTCAATTCATTCAGGAACCATTAAATGTTGAGGAAGTTCATTTCAAAGAAAGCTCTGGAGAACTCTCACAGGCAAGGCTTCCAAAAGAGTGGCCAAAAGGTCACATGAAGCCAGGCGCAGTGAGGTCTCCAATGTGAGGTCCATGTGTGTTTTGACTCAAAACTATCCCTGCCAAGTCTTTCAGAATAAAATCATGTGATATACTGGCTGAGATTCCCAGTACTCTTTGGAAAACCACCCTGGGCCTAGATCTCAGTTTCCAAGGGTGACTTTCATGCGTGGCCTCCTAATATCCCAACACTTTTCATGGCAATACTTCTCTGAGGTCAATTCCAGAACGCAGTCTCTAAGGGGAATCAAACCAGAGTTCAAGCCCAGGTTGACCCAGTCATCTCTTCACACCGCCAATCAAATGAACACAATTAAAAACAAAACACTATCACATGGCCCCATCTTCTTCCTTATAGACACTCATCATAACCACTGGTTGGAGCTTTCCATGAGGGGCACATTCCAAAAGAGTGTCCAAAATAAGCTCCCTTGCCCCTCATTTGGCTCAAGTCAGGGTGGGAAGGACACCCTTCCTGTGAACCAGGAGTGATCAAATAGGCCTGTCATTAATACTGCTCCGCTTTTCCAATTTGAGGCCTTCTGACTGTGGGGTTTAGATTCTTTATGTGAACTGGAGTCATGAGAAAAGACAAGCACCTCTGCAGAGATTTGAAGAACTCATTTGACCAAAAGGATCGCTATTCTCACTTGATTGATTTCAGGAACCTACAGAGAAAGGCAATAGAATTCATTCACAATGACTGAAATTTTTTGCGAATTTGGTTTTGGTTTCACACATGGGATCTTTCTTTAGATCCATCAGGTGCTGAGAATCTAAGCTAGAGCCTCACACAGGGTAGAGAGCCTGATTCAGACACATCCCTTTCCGAAGCAATTTAGCAAGAGCCACAGGTGATGCCCATTCATTTCCATTTGAAAACTGTTTTCTTCAGGCTTCACAAAGGGGTAGCCTGAGCCCAACATCTTCCTGACATTCAGGGCAACAGAACAATAGGTAAGCAAAAGGCCCAAAGCATGGTATCTCCACTGAGATTTTTCTGGTCACACTCATATCTGAGTTTTCTGAGATACTGGCCATTCCCTTCAGGTATCCAGTACATGGACATGTCAAAGACCTTGGAGTTGGTACATATCTTGGACACAAAACAATGAGACTATTCTGGAGAGTTGCCAGAATTCAGGAAGAAAACAGGGACTTAGGAAGGTAGTAGGTTTTGCCAATCCATAAGGCAAGCTGCAGTCCATTCATAAATTGGGCAGGATGAATGCTGGGAATCTTTTTACTACACAGGACACATCCATTGTTGCATTGTCTTTTCTCATGTCTACAACCACGGACACAGTGGGATACACAGACATAGAAACACTCACCTTGTCAAATGACTTACTAGAAATAGTTCACTGAAAACCAAACAAACCGCCTTTCCTACCTATTCTCAGAACAAGAGACAAAACCACACACCCACACTCACAATGGCACCTCCTTCCCCTAAGTAGGTCTGTGACTATCCGGAGTGTTCTCTGACTGGTGGGCAATACTATGTTCCCCCGAAATGGCCTGTATTCTCTCAGATCTGGTTTACTTGGCCAACTATGTGAAGTTGTCAGGAAAAAGTGGTGAGCCACTACCTGCTTTCTCAGGAAAGGTCCCTCTTCAGAGCTCTCCTGGCATTTGGCCATCCTCACATCAGTAGGTACCAAGAAAGACTGACTCTGTCCTTGGTAAATCCAAACAAGTGAGCCCACTGGGACTGGGACTGGAACTGCATCTGGGTGCCTGGCTTCTTGGATACCAAGTTCAGAGAGTTCCATCACCAAGGAAATGAGGTATGACACTTTCTTTGGAACTGAATGAGGTCACTGCCTTTGCAACCACTTGGTCCTAACAGTTGCTTCCAAGGGCCCCATGAGATGGAGGCTGCCCCTTCTTCCTCTGACACTTTCACAATTTAGAATGGTATATCAACCATAGGCACACACACAGGCCTGGTTTGGTCCATCTTCTCCACAATAAGAAGAGAGAGGCTGATTCAGACACATCCCTTCATCCTGACCAGGTGGTTTGTCATCGAAGATGACTTTTGCTCTTTCAGGTCCTTCATACCTGTCTACAACTTCTCCAGGTATCATTTCTGCATGGACCTTTGAGGATCTCAGCAGGTGGAAGGTCCCCTACTTTTCTGTATTGTAAGAACAACTTTGTCCCTGCTCTTCTGTAAAATGAGATTGAGGGAACAGTGTATGTTTTGGGTTAATAACAGGTTTGATTTCGATTTGTGTTAGGAATCATTCTTCTGGATGAATAATGGTATTGGGAACCTGGTATATTTACAAGAATGTAGAGGTGAAACATAAGTATGAAAACAGAAATCCAGGTATGATTTTAAACCCATAAGGGCATTGGGCCCTTGATTGGGATACTTAGCTTTGAATTATGTTCTGCACAGATGTCTCAGATAATTTGATATACAATGGCATAGGACCTTGTACCTTGGAAGATTGAATGTAGAAGAGAACATCCCTTCAAAAAGGGATAGTCGGTAGGATTAGGAAGATAGTCGGTCGTTTTAGGAAGAAGAGTGAGTATATGATTTGGAACAAAAGTTCTTTAGCAATAGGATTTCAGTTAGAGAGTGAATGTATATGTCAGCACATATGAAGAGCCAGTCACGATGATGAAGTGGGGAAAACATGTAGAAAAGAAGATATCAATAAATATATTACGAAATCAGGGAAAGTATAAAGTGAGTGAGAGGATTAGACATTTTCAACAGGCTTGAGGTTGAATCTTAGAAAGAAACAAATATGAAGTCACCAATAATATTGACATTTGAGAGCATTAGGCACCCTGGACATGGATGTTTTTAGTAATCTATGTTCACATTTCATTTAGGCTTTGCTTGGTTCAATCATAAGTGTAACATTTACATTTTTGTCCAGAATATTATTGTGATAATATGTATATGTAGATCAGGTGACATAAGTATTTCTTCCACCATTTTTGGTAGCAATATACTGAAGACATAAAATTAGTATTGGGCGTACAAAGAGGTGTACCCTATGTCTATGAATATAGAGATAAAGCATGAATAGACCATACTGTGAATAAGTAATATAACTTGTTCCCACTTAATATAATGGGATGAACTGATATCTGAAAAATTACTGGAAATCTTATATGCATATACAATCATTCATTCCAACCAGTTATTCATCTAATGTCAATATTAGTGTTTTGGTTTATCATGAAGAGTGTGTGAGTTTTACTTCAAAAGTGATTATGGAAATCGAAAATAATGTGTTTGGAAAGAAGTCTCATGAAAAGACCAGTCAAGAAACCCTGACAATACATGTGTTGTGAAGTAGGAAGTGATTAAAGTTTAAAGAAATGCCTACAAATTTGTGAACTTGTGGATGAAATACATATCTTATGATGAGCAAAAAGTGAAGAAATAATAATGTACCAGTGTTGAATATAAATGAACATCATATTATATATCATGTCCCATTGGGATCTACTTGCATTGGTGATAGACTGGATCAGTTCCTGTAGAATTATTAACATTTGTATGCACCATTCACTGAAGTTAGTTTTCAGTACTAGGAAACAAATATGTATTTAAGGTGGATGAATATTTCTGAGACTAATATTTTGGAAAGTTTATTATAAATCCACATGCATGAACATGAATGAATTTAGAGAGTGTATATAAGACACATATATTTCATATTTTGAAAAATCTGGAGAGTGTATATATATATATATATATATATATATATATATATATATATATATATATATATATATACACACACACATACCCACACACACAAAAAAAAAACCACACACAGACATTTAAAAGTAGCAATATATATGCCAATCAAAATTCATCTTTAAATATATATCATCCACAGATGCAAAAATATTTATTTTACTGAACATGAGTTTATGTATAATGATGTTCTACTAGGAAGTTCCCCTATAGGTGGAATTTTCAGTTCCAACAGCAATTTGGAGGAGTGATCTCTTCTCACAATTTGTATCTGCCAAGTCAGCCATCTCACAAAAATGTACATGTGATACCAGGTAGGATTCTATAAGTGCATATGAAAATACATGTGATGAATAGGCTACAGAGAAAGGGAGACAGGAATTCATATATTTGTTTAATTTAAAAACACATGGTGAACTATTTCAATTAAAAATTGACTAGATTTATAACACCTACCATTTATCATGCAAAAGGTAAGTCCAAGTATGCAGCATGCCTCCTCTGAACTGCTTGTATTTCTATTCTGTTTGGGTATTTTTCTCCATCATATTAGGATTAGTAGTCAGAGGATAGTAGGGTATGGGATAGTGTCAGGGATTCAGTATTTCGAATAGAAAATTGAAAATGAATGCAATGTGTATGCAAATATGTGCTACACAAATATCTTCCCACTCTCATCCAGAGCAATGCCTTGACATTACCTTCGCCCCATGTATGACACAATTAGAGCAGAAGAGTTAGAAAATCTGTGAATACATATCTGCAATGGAAACTGCTCAATTTTCACAAATTTGGAGAAGGTAGAGGAGTTTCCAAAATTAAGGGACAATGTAAACTCTCCACAAACATGGAGCTCTGCTGGCCTAAAGAGTTCTTAAGAAACTGCCTCTGAGGTTGGGCACATGAAATATATGTTGTTGTCAGGAGCTTTAGCTTCCATTGTAGTGAGACCATCCAAGCTGGTCTGCATTTTTGTGACCTTTGTGAGCACATGGTTTCTTGTTTTCCAATGAACATGAAGCAGCCTTGCTAAATTCTCTCTTTGTAGGTAAACTGTGACCAATGGGGGCTAAGTGTCTCCCCGTGTGCACTGTGAACCCATTTGGTCATCCTCCACTTTTCGTGCTGTTTCTTGCTGCTGCACTCGCAATTTGGCATTTGCTTCATGAAACAAGGAGTTCAACTGGGACACAGTGCTGGAGCGAGTTCTGTCACGTGTGGTGGGTCAGGGTCTGCAGGAAAATGCACCAACCATGCTTCTATCCCACCAGCTTGCCTCCTTGAGCATAGCAACCTGATTCTGAACATTGCCCTGAAACTCCTACATATAACAAGATGCCTTTTGAGAGAAGGGTCTGCTGGCTGCACCATATCAGTCATAATCCATTTGGAAGCCAAAGGCAGATCCACATGGCCAAACCACAGATTTTTTATCACACACCTGCCCACAACTTCTCTAGGTCCACTACTCAGCAGGCTCGAACTTACTTGCATCTCTTTTCTATACCATTTTCATGAAAACCAGTCAATCAAGGCACCTTCTGGTATATTCATAATCAGAAACAGGACATCCAAAGGTTTTCCAGCGCCACCTGCTCATGGGAATTTTAAACATTTCATGGTATTTATCTAACCATTTTTAAAGGATGAAGTTGGAGGCACTGTGGGTTTCAATTCATTCAGGAACCATTAAATGTTGAGGAAACTCATTTTAATGAAAGCTCTCGAGAACTCTCACAGGCAAGGCTTCCAAAAGAGTGGCCAAAAGTTCACATGAAGCCAGGCCCATTGAGGTCTACAATATGACGTCCATGTTTGTTTTGACTCTCAACTATTGCTGCCAAGTCTTTCAGAATAAAATCATGTGATATCCTGGCTGAGATTCCCAGTGCTCTGTGGAAAGCAACCCTGGGTCAAGACTAATTTTCCAAGGACTCCATGCGTGGTCTCCTAAAATCCCAACACAACTCATTGCAATACTTCTCTAAGATCAGTTCCAGAATGCAGTCTCTAAGGGTAATTACGCCAGAGTTCCAGCCCACATGGACCAATTCATCTCTTCCAACCGCCACACAAGTGACCACAATTAAAACCAAAACACTCCCACATGGACCTCATCTTCTTCCATATAGACACTCATCACTACCTCTGGCTGGAGGAATCTATGAGGGGCACAGCCCAAGACAATGTCCAAAAGAAGCTTCCTTACCCCTCATATGCCTAAAGGCCCGGACTCCCTTCCTGTGAACCAGGAGTGATCAAATAGGCCTGCCGTTAATACTGCTCCACTTCTGCAATTTGTGGCCTATTGACTGTGGGGTTTAGATTCTTTTTGTAAATGGGAGTCATGAGAAAACCCAAGCACCTATGGGCTAGACTCTGCAGGGCTTTGAAGAACTCATTTGACCCAAAGGATCCCTATTCTCACTTGATGGAGGCAGGAACATTACAGAGGAAGACGAGAGACTCCATCCACAATGACCGCTCTTTTGGCCATTTTGGTTTTGGATGCACACATGGGATCCTTCTTTAGACCCATCAGGTGCTGAGAATCAAAGCCACAGCCTCACACAGGGCCAAGAGGCTGATTCAGACACATCCCATTCTAAAGCAATTAAGCAAAGAGCCCAAGGTGATGCCCATTCATTTTCATTTGAAAACTGTTTTCTTCAGGCTTCAAAAAGGGGTGGCCTGAGTCAAAGAACTTCCTGACATTCAGGGCAACAGACAAATAGGTAAGCAAAAGACCCAAAGCAGGGTTTCTCCATTGAGACTCTCCTGGTCCCAATGATATCTGTGTTTTCTGACATGCTCTCATTCCCTTCAGCTATCCAGTACATAGCCATGTCACAGATCTTGGAGGTGGTTCATATGGTGGACATAAAATCATAAGCCTATTCTGAAGAGTGGCCATAATTCTACGAAGAAAACAGGAACTTTGGAAGATAGTAGGTGTTGCACATCCATAAGGCAATCCACAGTCCATTCATAAATTAGGCAGGATGAATGCTGAGAAGCTTTCTACTAGACATGACAAATCCATTGATGCATTCTCTTTTCTAATGTCTACAACCACAGACACGGTGGGATACACAGACATAGAAACACTTGCCTTGTCAAAGCACTCAGTAGACACAGTCCATTCCAAACCAAACAAACTGCCTTTCCTACCTATTCTCAGAACATGAGACAAAACCACAAACTCACACCCACAACCACAAAGGCACCTCCTTCCTCCAAGTAGGTATGTGACTATCTGGAGAGCCCTCTGACTGGTGGACCATTTTATGTTCCCCCGAAACGGCCTGTCCTGTCTCAGATCAGGTCTCTTTGGCTAACTCTGTGAAATTGGCCGGGACCAGCAGTGAGACACTACCTGCTTTCTCAGGAAAGGCCCCTCTTCAGAGCTCACCTGGCATTTGGCCATACTCACATCAGTATTTACCAAGAAAGACGGACTCTGTCCTCTGTAAATCTAAACAAGTGAGCCCACTGGGACTGGAACTGGGACTGCCTCTGGGTGCCTGGATTCCAAGTTTAGAGTGTTCCTTCAACAAGAAAATTAGATGAGGTCACTTCTTTCTGGAACTGATTGAATTTGCTGCCTTTGCAACCACTTTGTCCTAACAGTTGTTTCCAAGGGTCTCATGAGATGGAGGCTGCCCCTATTTCCTGTTACAATTTCACAAGATAGAAAGTTATATCAACCATAGGCACCTGGGAACAGCTCTCTACATAGGCCTGGTTTGGTCCATCTTCTCTACATTAAGAAGATAGAGGCTGATTCAGACACATCCCTTCGTCATGACCAGGTTGTTTGCAATTGAAGATGACTTTTTCTCTCTCAGGTACTTCATAGTTCCCTATATCTTCTCCAGGGATTATATCTGCATAGACCTTTGAGCTTCTCAGCAGGTGAAAGTCTCCCTACATTTTTGTATTGTAAGACCAACTCAGTCCTGCTCTTTTGTAAAGATAGATTGAGGGAACAGTATATGGTTAGGGTTAATAACAGGTTCGATTTGTGTTAGGAATCATTCTGCTGGATGAATAAGAATATTGGGATCCTGTGGTATTTATAAGAATATAGAGGTGAAATATAAGTATGACAATGGAATTCTAGATAAGATTTGAAGCCCAGAAGTGCACTGGGCACTGGAGTGGGAAACTTAGCTTTGAACAATGTTCTGCACAGATATCTCAGATAAATCGATATATAATGGCAAAGGACCATGTACCTTGGTTGATTGAATGTGTAAGAAAACATCCAGTCAAAAAGGGATAGTCGGTAGGATTAGGAAGATAGTGTAGGTTTAGATAGAAGAGTGAGAATAGGATTTGGACCAAAAGTACTTTAGCAATAGAGTTTTGGTTAGAGAGTGAATGTAAATGTCAGCACATGTGAAGAGTTGGTCACAGTGATGAACTGGAAAAAATATGTAGGAAAGCATTTATCAATAGAAACATTAGGAAATCAGGCAAAGTATAAAGTGAGTGATAGGATTAGACATTTTCAACAGGTTGAGATTTAATATATAATCTTAGGAAGAAACAAATATGTAGTCACCGACAGGATAGACATTTGAGAGCATTAGGCCACCTGGACATGGATGGTTTTAGTAATCCATGCTCACTTCCTATTTAGGATTTGGTACAATCATAAGTGTGACATTTGCGTTTTGTGTCCAGAATATTACACTGAAAAAATGTATATTTATATCAGGTGACATGAGTATTTCTTCCACCATTTCTGGAAGCAATATGTTGAAGACATATAAATTAGTATTGGGGGTACAAATACGTGCACCCTGTGTCTCTGAATATAGAGAAAATGTATGAATAGACAATAGTGTGAATAAAGAATATAATTGGTTTCAACTTTAAAAAATGGATTGAAGTGGTATCTGAAAATATAAAGAAAATTTTATATTGATAAACATACATTCATTCAAACCAATTATACATCTATTTGTAATATTAGGGTTATGGTTTATCATAAAGTGTGTGAGTTTTGCTTCAAAATTGATTATGAAAATCGAAAATAATGTGTTTGGGTAGAAGTCACATGAAAAGACCAGTCAAGACACCTGGAGGAATACATGTGTTCTGAAGCAGGAATTGATTGAAAGTGAAACAAATGCCCATAAATTTGTGAATTTGTGGATGAAATATATATCCTATGATGTCCATAATACGAATAAATATTAATGTACCAGGGTTTAATAAAAATGAACGTCAAAATGCACAGCGTGTCATATCGGAATCAAGGTGCATTGATGTTAAACTTGGTCAGTTACTGTAGAAATATTAGTTAAATCTGTTTTTCAGGTGGATGAATATTTCTGAGAATAATCTTGTGAAAAGTTGATTATAAATCCAAGTCCATGAACATGAATAAATTTAGCGAGTGTAAATAAGACACATATATTTCATATTTTCAAAAATCTGGAGAGTGTATATATATATATATATATATATATATATATATATATATATATATATATATATTTACACAAAACACACACACAGACATTAAAAAGTAGCAATATATATGCCACTCAAAATTCATCTATAAATATATATCATCCAAAGATGCAAAAATATTTATTTTACTGAACATGAGTTTATGTATAATGTTTTTCTACTAGGAAGCTCCCCTATAGGTGGAATTTTCAGTTCCAACAACGATTTGGAGGAGTGATCTCTTCTCACAATTTGTATCTGCCAAGTCAGCCAACTCACAAAAATGTACATGTGATACCAGGTAGGATACTATAAATGCATATAAAAATACATGTGATGAATAGGCTACAGAGAAAGGGACAGGAATTCATATATTTGTTAATTTTAAAAACACATGGAGAACTATTTCAATTGAAAATTGACCAGATTTATAACACCTACCATTTATCATGCAAAAGGCAAGTCCAAATATACAACATGCCTCCTCTGAAATGCTTGTATTTCTATTCTGTTTGCGTTACTTTTCTCCATCATATTAGGATTAGTAGTCAGAGTCTAGTAGGGTATGTGAATATTTTTGAGAATAATCTTGTGAAAAGATGATTATAAATCCACATTCATGAATATGAAAAATTTAGGATGTGTAAAATAATACACATATATTTCATATTTTGAAAAATCTGGAGAGTGTGTATATATATATATATATATATATATATATATATATATATATATACACACACACACACACAAACATTCACAGACATTAAAAAGTAGCACTATATGCCAATTTAAAAACACCATGAAATATATATCATCCACAGATCCAAATAAATTCATTTTACTGAACATCGATTTATGTATAATGTTGTTCAACTAGGAAGCTCACCCACAGGTTGAATTTTCAGTTCCAACAGTGTTTAGGAGGAGTGATCCCTTTTCACAATTTGTATCTGCCAATTCAGCCTCCACACAAGAACGTACGTGTGGTAACAGTTAGGATTCTAAATGTGCATATAAAAATACAGGTGCTGAATAGGCTTCAGAGAAAGGGAGACAGGAATTCACATATTTCTTAACTTTTAAAATACATGGAGAACTATTTCAAAAAAAATTGACAAGATTTAAAACTCCTACACTATATAATTCAAAAGGCAAGCCCAACTATCCACCATGCCTCCTCTGAACTGCTTGTAGTTCTATTCTTTTGGGGGTATTTTTCTCCAACATATTAGGATTAGTAGTCAGAGTCTAGTAGGGTATGTGTTAATGTCAGTGATTCAGTATTTTGAATGGAAAATAGGAAAATGAATCCAATGTGTATGCAAATATGTGCTTCAGAAAAATCTTCCCACTCTCATCCAGAACAATCCCTTGACATTAACTTCGCCCCAAGTAAGAGACAATTAGAGGAAAAGAGATAGAAAATATGTGAATACATATCTGAAATGGAATTTGATCAGGAGTTCACAACCATGGAGGTGGTAGAGGAGTTTTCAAAAGTAAGGGACAGGGTAAGCACTCCACAATCACAGAGCTCTGCTGGCCTAAAGACTTCTTGAGAAACTGCCTCTGAGTTTGGGCACTTGAAATATATGTTGTTTTCAGGAGCTTTTGCTTCCTTCTAGTGAGACGATCAAAGCTGGGTCAGCATCTATGTGACCTGGAGGACATAAATTGTAATATTCCAATGAACATGAGGGAGCAGTGCTGAATTCTCTCTTTGTAGGTATACTATGGCCACTTGGGGCTAAGTGTGTCCCCGCGTGGATTGTATATTCATTTGTTCCTCTTCCACTCTTCATTGTGTTTCTTGCTGCTGCACTGCGACTTTGGTATTTGCTTCACGAAATACATGGAGTTCAACTGGGACACAGTGGTCTAAGTGTCTGCCCGTGTGGACTGTGAAGCCATTTAGTAATCCTCCACTTTTCCTGGTGTTTCTTGCTGCTGCACTGCGAGTTTTGTATTTGCTTCATGAAATACAAGGAGTTCAACTGGGACACAGTGCTGGAGGGAGTTCTATCACATGTGGTGGCTCACACATGAGCATTCATGAAACCGGCCTCTATACCACATAGCTTGCTCCCTTGACCATAGCAACCTGATTCTGTAAATTACCCTAAAACCTCTCCATATAACAAGATGTGTTTACTTATAATGGTCTCCTGGCTGCACCATGTCCGTCTCATGACATTTGGAATCCAAAGGCAGATCCACATGGCCCCATCACAGATGTTTTATCACACACCTGCCTACCGCTGCTCTAGGCCCTCTACTCATCAGGCTCCAAATTACTGGGATCTCGGTTCTACACCATTTTCATTAAACCCAATCAATCAAGGCACTGTCTGGTACACTCATGATCAGAAATAGGACATCCAAAGGTTCTGTATGCCACCTGTTCATGGGAATTTCAAAAATTTAAACTATTTATCTAGCCATTTATCAAGGATGAATTTGGAGGCACAGTGGATTTCAATTCATGCAGGAACCATTAAATGGTGAGTATGATCATTTCAATGAAAACTCTGGAGAACTCTCACAGGCAAGGCTTCCCAAAGAGTGTCCAAAAGGTCACCTGAAGCCAGGCTCATTGAGGTCTACAATTGAGATCCATGAGTGTTTTGATCTCAACTATGGCTGCCAAGTCTTTCAGAATAAAATCTTGTGGTATCCTGACTGAGATTCCCAGTGCTCTGTGGAAAGCTACCCTGGGCCTACATCTCAGGTTCCAAGGGCGACTCTCATGCATGGCCTCCTCAAATCCCAACACAACTCATGGCAATACTTCACTAAGCTCAGTTCCAGGACACAGTGTCTAAAAGGAGTCACACCAGAGTTCAGGCCCAGGAGGACCCAGTAATCTCTTCCAGCTACCACACATATGACCACAATTTAAATCAAAACACTCCCACATGGGCCTCATCTTCTTCTACACAGACACGCATCATAACCTCTGGCTGGAAGTTTCCATGAGGGGTGCAGCCCAAGACAGTGTCCAAAATAAGCTCCATTGCCCCTCATTTGCCAAAAGTCAGGGTGGCCTAAACACCCTTCCTTTGAACCAGGAATGATCAAATAAGCCTGCCTTTAATACTGCTCTGCTTCTCCAATTTGAGGCCTAATGACTGTCAGGTGTAGATTTTCTATGTGATTTGGAGTCATGAGAAAACCCAAGCACCTATGGGCTATCCACTGTAGGGCTTTGAAGAACTCATTTGACCCAAATGATCCCTATTCTCACTTGACGGAAGTCAGGAACTGAAAAGGTCGGGCGAACTTCGGAGGAAAAGACCACCAAGAGACTGTCTCATGCCACAGCAAAGGGTTTATTGGGGGTCCAGCATGCTGAGGCTCAGAGCTCACTTCAGAGGAGCAAAGGACAAAGAGCCCCGAGAACAACTTGAGCAGAGTTTATATACATTCTTTAGAGAGGGCAGGGACTTTACATACATCATAGCCTCCTTTAGAAAATCATCATATACCGCGGGAAAATCAAATAATAACTCTAAAACATGATTAGCACATTCATTGGTGGGAACAGGTTGGGCAGCGGGTGATTGGTCAGCCGTGAGAAGGAGTATACATTTAAACTGATTGGTTGAAGCACTGAGATGTATACGTGCAAATCTGCATGGTTTCTGGGAAAGGGGTGGTTAAGTAACGAGGTGGTCAGGGAAGATTTCAACACACATCTAATGGGAAGATCCGGGAATTGTCTTAAGTGCCACAGGAATTTCAGGTTCTGAGTGCAGCTTGGAAAATGTACAAAACCTGGTTCTTTACGTTTCAATTTCAATTTCTTTTATTCTTTCATTTCCCACCCCTTTTTCTGACTACTTTTAATCTTAAAAGTAATGAATCAAAATTATTGTGGGGTTTCACATTCTATTCCTACCAGTGCAGCATATTTCTGTCTGATTATCATGAGTTTCACCTGCCTAATCTGAGCCTGGAGAAAGGAAACTATGTGGTTAGGCAAACAAGGTCCCACAGTTAGCAACACCATAAGGATGATCAGGGGTCCAGCTAAGTCTGATATTAATGTAGTTACCAGGGGTACTCGGTTAACCATGACTCAAAGCACCCTTGTTGAATCTCCCATTCTCTCTGGCGCTCTTCAAGGTATTTTCTTAATTTACTCATGAATTATTTTGCAACTCCAATATGGTCAGCATAAAAACAACATTCTTCTCTCAGTGCAACACAGAGGCCCTCTCCCTCATCAAGAGGAGGTCTAATCCTCACCTGTTCTGTAAAACAACTTCAGAGAGAGAGGTTAAGGATTCCTGCAAAGCTGTGATGGAGGTCTCTAACGTCTTCAAGTCTTGATTTATTGCTGTTTCTAATTGGGCCATTTGTTGTTAACCACGCATCATAGAAGCTGTTCCCATACCCACTCCTGCAGCAGCTCCTATCCCCAATAGGATGGCTAGAGTAAGGGACAATGGTTCCCCTTGATATCGGGTTGTTTGTCCCCCTAGTAGACCTTCAAATGATTAGGCATTATGATAGAGTACCCTGGAGAGTATCTGCACCATTACACAATAATTTACAGGGCTGTCAAAGACCTGGGCTGAAATACAAGGAGTTCTGACTGTGTGGAGTTCAGTACCATAAAGGTTCCTTTAATTAGTTCCCAGGGGGAGGAGTCAGATGTACTCTGGACTGGGGAAGTAGGCAAAGACGGAATCCAGGAAGTATTAGATGGTAGAGGGGTTCTTGTAGATCTAGGCATGGAAGGTTTAGGAGGCTTAATCCCTGGCTTGAGGGGATTGGGTCCTATTGCTGTGGGATTTTCTTTCTTTTTAAGCCAGACGGTGAACCAGAGACCAAATTCATCACCTGGGCCATAAATATAGAATCGCATTCCCCACGTATTTCCCATAGGCCAGGTTTTTCTGAGGTAGCCCCTTCCTTTGGAAGTGAAAGTTATATTGAGGGGGTAACATAGAGTATTCTTTCCACAGCGAGTTTTTGACACCACTGGGCAAGCAGCACATTTCTTGGGATCAATCCAGGTGTCATTTCATCCTACCGGAATCATACCTTTCTGGGGAGTTTGGGTTCCACCATGCAGCTTTCGTTTGTTCACAACCCCAAGATCTACAATAAAAGTCACTGGGTCCTCCACAGGTTTGGGCCTGTTTTATGACTTTGGAAACCAGGTGGGCACACATAATAGTCAAGACTGGCTAGTTTACACCTGAGCTGGGGGAGATGACATCCACAATTCATGGGTTAAGGTGGTCTATGTTGCCCTAGTTAGGGTTTGAGTGGGATCTGTGTGGGGTCCTCTATGTCAGGGAGATCCCAGTCAGGGAAGCCTATGGCAAGCTGACAAATTTCCGGGTGGAGAGATGGCCACCAAGTCCATAAGGTGGCTGTTTGTGAAATAGATCACACTACTTGCCCATTAGGATTCATTACTTGCCCTTGTTGCTGAGCACGCTGATGGGGATTAGGGCTGCTGGTGGTCATGGGAAGAATCCATAGCCCTACCCACATGACGGACACGCAACTTGAGATGGATACCAGTCTGTAGAAGTTTCCAGCCAGAGTCTGTACAGGGCTCAGGCATGAGATGGGAG
The DNA here is from genome assembly GCF_048772815.1 of Callospermophilus lateralis. NCBI lineage: Eukaryota > Metazoa > Chordata > Mammalia > Rodentia > Sciuridae > Callospermophilus > Callospermophilus lateralis. Next base: position 1,684,233 of record NW_027513355.1, on the reverse strand, counting down.
GCATTGATCCAGGAAGTGATCCCATCCACTTTCACCACTGTGGGTGTTATAAGCAGCACCTGGTATGGTCCTTTCCAGTGGAGTTCCAGGGATGACACCTGACGCCATCTCACGTAGACGAAGCCTCCCACTTGATATCAATGTGGGGTTCCCTCGTCTCCAGTCTGATAAGCAGAGGCCAAATGTTTCCACAGGTATCGCTGGGTGCTGGGTTTGTTAAAGGGCTTTAAATCTGTCAAGCAAGGGGGTGTGAAAGGAATCATTAAGTCTCATAGTTGGGATTAGGTCCCCTACTGGAGGAAGGGCACCATTGAGAATTTCATAAGAGGTGAGGTTACACAAAGAGGCGGAGGGGGTATTTCTTTCACAAAACAGTGCATAAGGTTGGAGCATAGTCCAATTTTTTATGCCAGTATCCAAGCTTAATTTTGTTAAGTACTCTTTGATGGTTCTATTCATCCTTTCTACCTGTCCTGAGCTATAGGGTCTATAAGCACAATGTAACTTCCAATTAATCCCCAGGGTCCTGGCAAATCCCTTACTTTCCTGGGGCATGAATGCCGGTCCGTTAGCGGACCCTATTACCTTAGACAGGCCGAACCTTGGAAAAATGTCTTCTACGATCTTTTTGACTACCATCTGAGCTGTTTCTTTCTTCATGGGGAAGGCTTCGACCCATCCTGAAAAAGTATCTACAAAGACTAGGAGATATTTAAGTTCATACCTTGCTGGCTTAATTTCAGTAAAGTTCAATTCCCAGAATTGTCCTTGTCTGGTTCCTTGTAAGCGCTTCCCTGCAGGAAGCTTGGATGGGTAAGCATTAACTACTTGGCAGACTTGACAAGCTCTAGTCACCTGCTCAGCTATTTCTTTCCTCTGTGAGTCAGTCAATAATAAGTCCTTTCTCCGGTCCTTTAAGAGTGCCTATATCTTCTCTGAGTCTAAGTGGGTGAGCTGGTGTACGTCTTTGACATAAAGGTGGGCTTTTTGAAATTGTAAACTTGGCTCTGTAGGATCCCAGAGTTCTGTATCTGTCTCCTCAGATGATAAGTTGCCTGAATGTTCCGGTGCGGCCAAGTCTCCTGATTGTTGTTCCCCCTGGTGTGGAAAAAGTTAACACGGTCACTCCATTTAGGGCTGCCAATTAAGCTTCCTCATCTGCCCTTCTTTTTCCAACCGCCAAGGGTTCGTTTCCCTTCTGGTGCCCTGGGCAGTGCACTATAGCTAGTTCCTTAGGGCCCTGCACTGCTGAGAGAAGTTGGAGGATCTCATCTTTGTTCTTTATTTCTTTCCAGGTGGAGGTTAATAACCCCCTTTGATGGGAAATAGCCCCGTGCACATTTGCAGTGGCAAATGCATAGCGGCTATCAGTGTATATGGTGGCCCTTTTGCCTGTTGCTAGTTCCAATACTTTCGTAAGGGCAATCAGTTCTGCTTTTTGGGCTGATGTCAGTTCTGGGAGACCAGAGGAACAGATGACATTAATTTTGCTAACTACTGCTTCTCCAGCCCACCGCTTACCATCTTGGAGGAAGCTGCTGCCATCCATAAACCATACAACTTCAGGGCAAGGCAGTGGCTGATCCTTCAAGTCTCGTCGTATACTGGTTTCCTCTGCCAGTATGTGTTGACACTCATGAGCAACGGGTCTTGATGATTCTTCTGGCAGCAGTGTAGCCGGGTTGAGTGGAGCAGCGGGTCCCAGCGTGATTCTGTCTTTGTCAAGCAAGAGGTTCTGGTAGTGGGTTATTCTAGAGTTTGATAGCCACATCTCTGGAGGCTGACAGATGATGCACTCCAGGGCATGGGGGACTATAATCGTTAGCTTCTGTCCCAACGTTAATTTATCAGCATCTTTTATTAGAAGGGCTGCCGCTGCTATAGCTCTTAAGCAATGGGGCGACCCACTAGCCACTGGGTCCAGTTTATTTGATAAGTATTCTACCGGCCTTTTCCAAGGTCCCAAAGTCTCAGTGAGCACAACCCGTGCTATTCCTTTCTTTTCCTCGATGTAGAGACTGAAGGGTTTTTCTATATCTGGGAGTGCTAAGGCCGGAGCAGATAGCAGCACCTTTTTTCTGACATTATCAAAAGCTTGTTGGTGCTCAGGGGTCCATTGGAAGTGGGCATCCCCCTTTATCAGCGGGTATAAAGGGGCAGCCAGAGACGCGAACCCAGGAATCCATAACCTGCAAAAGCCGGCAGTCCCAAGAAACTCCCTGAGTTGTCTCTTATTAGATGGGGGCAGTATCTGCACAAAGGTTCATTTTGTGGGCTCAGTGAGCCATCCTTTGCCACCCCTAAGAGAATAACCCAGGAAGATTACTTCTTGCTGACAAATTTGGGCCTTTTTGGCAGAAGCCCTATATCCAAGCCGAGCAAGCTTGGAAAATAATGCTTGGGTCCCAGACTCATAGTTCTCTTTGGTGTCGGCTGCCAGTAGCAGACCATCCACATATTGGAGTATGGTGACATCGGGGTGTGCAGTTTTGAAGTCATTGAAGTCCTTGTGGAGGGGTTCATCAAAGAGAGTGGGAGAGTTTTTGAACCCCTGTGGGAGTCTAGTCCAGGTTAGTTGGACAGATGTTCCTTTTTCGGGGTCTATCCACTCAAAAGCAAACAGCAACTGAGTGTCCTTATGTACGGGCAAGCAAAAGTGAGCATCTTTTAAGTCTAGCACAGTGTACCATTCCTGCTCCAGATTCAGAGCGCTAAGCAAATTATATGGATTCGGTACAGTGGGGTGAATGTCCTGCACTCTGTTGTTGATCTCTCTTAGGTATTGAAGCGTCCGGTAGTCCCCAGTTCCTGGCTTTCTTACTGGTAGCAGGGGGATATTCTAGGACAAATGACAGGGCCTTAAGACCCCAAGAGCCAGGTATTTCTGAATATGGGCCCTTATCCCATCCTTAGCTTCTTTGATTAGAGGATATTGTTTAACACTGATTGGAGAGATAGAGGCTTTTAATTCTACTACTATTGGAGGTTGTTATATGGCTAGACCTAACCCAGCAGTTTCTGCCCAGGCATTAGGATAATCTTTTATCCATTTCTGGGGTAGTTTGCCTGTTTGATCAGTCCTAGGAGGCGCGAAGTGTTGATGTTCATCTTCTACGGATGTTGTCAAAGCCATGACTATGGGAGTTTTTACTGAAGGCTTTAGAAACTCCACTTGGGGACCATCAGGGTTAAAGGTTATTCTAGCCCAGAGTTTGGTAAGCAGATCCCAGCCCATCAATGGGGCTGGGCATTCTTGGATTACTTGGAAAGCGTGGTGGACTTTTCCATTTCCTAGGTCCATAGTCCTCTTAGTTGTCCCAGCCCAATATCTACTGCCATTAGTACCTTTAACAGGGGACCATTTATTTGATAGGGGGCCCAGTGGGGTCTTAAAGGTTGATTATACTGCTCCTGTATCCACTTCAAAGTTCACTGGGGTCCCCTCCACTTTAAATGTTACCCTGAGCTCGGAGAGGGGATCCGAGCCCCGACTTTCCTAGTCCTCTTCTAGAGTCAGCACGGCGGACTGGCATCTCTGCTTCTTTCGGGGGCACTCTTTGGCCTAGTGTCCTGTTTTCTTTACAGTAGGCACACTGATCTGAGGCCAGGGGCAGCCATTGGCGGGGGCCCAGGTATCCCTTTCTGACTCCCTGCTTTTTAACTTCTGGCATATTTGGTGCTCTGACCAGAACCTTAGTCAATGCTTTAGTCTGCCTTTTGCTCCTTTCATCCTCCTTTTGTTCCCTTTCCGTCTCTCTCCTCTGTTCCCTTTCCTCCTCAGTTTCTCTCTTATAATATACTTTCTCAGCATCTCTTACTAAATCTCTCAAGGTCTTATCTTGTAATACATCTAGACGTTGTAACTTTCTCTTAATATCTAGGGCAGCCTGCTCGATAAAGGCCATTGCAACAGATGCTTGTTCATCCTCTGCCTGAGGATCAAAAGGAGTATATTTCCTATATGCTTCCATAATTCTCTCCAGAAACATAGAGGGAGACTCATTAGGCCCTTGGATAATCTCTCTTACCTTGGCCAAATTAGTCGGCCCTCTGGCGGCCACTCGGAGACCCGCTATTAGAGTCTGGCGATAAGTGGACAGATGCTACCTACATTTAAAGGTGTTTGGGTGCCAGTTGGATCGGTTCATTGGCCCGTAGGGACGGAGAGGAAGCATCATAGGGGCTTCCGAGTTTTCTATTATCCGTCACCGGCGGGTTCCTTTAGGTGGCCCAGCTTCCTCCAGGGGAGGAGGGGTTGCTGCTGCTGCAGAGAAGTCCCCTGGAGTGCTTGGGTCTGGCCCAATTGCCTCTAGTGGCGGAGAGGCTGAGTCAGCGGCGAGAATATCATCTGGAACGTGTTGGGGGTTGGAGAGCGAGGGTAGAGGATAAGGAGTGGGAGGAGTGTCCAGTCTTGTGACTCAGGGAGAATGGAAGGAAGAGGGGGAGGAGTGGAAGGTTTGAATGATAGGATGCTGGGCGAAGGGGTATATGGCTGTTGATCTGGGTGGCCACGTGGCCCCAGCTGAAAGACAATATCTCTGACTTTTCGGATTAGAGGGAAGTAGAAGGATCCTTCTGGGGGGCCACCTGACTCTGAGAATAGGCCATTCTGAAACACAGAGAATCTGCCAGGTACGGCATTTTACTGAAAAAGAAAGATTCTGGGCCCTTGAGCGGACATCAGTCCAATGATCAAGTGTCAGGGACAGAGAAGTGGAAGTGCTTTGTCCCATAATGAGAGTTACTCAAACAGGGACAGTGAAGACACAAACGCAACACAGACAAAGACAAACAGCAAACGTTTAACATGAGTCCAAGACAAAGATTAGAACTGAGTAACTGCCAAAACCTGATGGGTTAGACAATAAAGACAGCCGGAAAACTCAACATGAGTTCAGAACAATGACCAAAACTGAGTAGCCGGCAAAACCTGATGGGCTGGCGAACCGAATCCTGAAGCAAAATATAAACGAGTTGAAGAAATTAGTATTCCTTGATTTCTCTAGTCCTCTGGAGTGTGCCCCAGGAACGTGGCCTGTAGCTCTGTGACACATCTGTCAGCCACCATCAGAGAGAGCTAATGCTCTTCACTGACAGCCACTTTGCCAATCCATAACCTGAAACCCAAAACCAGAAAGAGGTGCCTTACTTACCCCGAGAGGAGTCCATTGGGGTCTTTTGTCCGCCGCTGCCGGATATCTCACCTGGGGCCTCCAGATGAATAGGTGGGGCGAACGTCAGAGAAAAAGACCACCAAGAGGCTTTCTCATGCAACAGCAAAGGTTTTATTGGGGGTCCAGCATGCTGGGGCTCAGAGCTCACTTTAGAGGAGCAAAGAACAAAGAGCCCTGAGAACAACTTGAGCAGAGTTTATATACATTCCTTAGAGAGGGCAGGGACTTTACATACATGATAGCCTCCTTTAGCAATTCATCATATACCATGGGAAAATCAAATAACAACTCTAAAGCATGATTAGCACTTTCATTTGCGGGAACAATTCGGGCAGGGGGTGATTGGTCAGCCCTAAGAAGGGGTATACATTTAAACTGATTGGTTGAATACCTGAGATGTATACTTGCTGAGCTGCAGGGATTCTGGGAAAGGGTTGTTAAGTAACTAGGTAGTCAGGGAAGATTTCAACACACATCTAATGGGCAGATCCGGGAATTGTCTAAACTGCCACAGGAAAGTGCAGCTTGGAAAGTTTACAAACCTGGTTCTTTACATTTCAATTTCAATTTAAATTTCTTTTATTCTTTCAGAACCTTACAGAGAAAGGCAAGAGGCTTAATCCACAATGACTGCTCTTTTGGCCATTTTGGTTTTGGATGCACACATGGGATCTTTCTTTCGATCCATCTGGTGCTGATAATCTAAGTCACAGCCTCACACAGGGCCAAGAGGCTAATTAAGACACAACCAATTTCAAAGCAATTACTACTCTGAGGTCAGTTACAGAACTCAGTCTCTGAGGAGAATCACACCAGTGTTCAAGGCTAGGTGCACCCAGTCATCTTTTCCAACCACCACATAAATGACCACAATTAAAACCAAAACAATTCCACATGGCCCTCATCTTCTTCCATAGAGTCACTCATCATAACCTCTGGCTGGAGGATTCCTTGAATGGCGCAGCTCAAGAGAGTGTCCAAAATAAGCTTCCTTGCCCCTCATTTGCCTAAACTCAGGGTGGCCTGGACACCCTTCCTGTGAACTAGGATTGATCACATACGTCTGCCGCTAATACTGCTCTACTTCTCCAATTAGAGGCCTACTGACTGTCAGGTATAAATTCCTTATGTGATTTGGATTCATGATTAAACCCAAGCACCTCTGAAGAGCTTGGAAGAACTCATTTGACCCAAAAAATCCCTATACTCCCTTGAAGAAGGTCAGGAACCTAACAGAGGAAGGCAAGAGACATCATCCACAATGACTTATGTTTTTGCCATTTTGGTTTTGGATGCACACATTGGATGTTTCTTTAGATCCATCAGGCGCTGAAAATCTAAGCCATAGCCTCTCACAGGGCCAAGAGGCTGATTCAGACACATGGCTTTCCAAAGCAATTAAGCAAAGAGCCACAGGTGATGCCCATTCATTTCCATTTGAAAACTGTTTCCTTCAGGCTTCACCAAGGGGTGGCCTGAGGCAAAGACCTTCCTGACATTCAGGGCAAAAGATCAATAGGTTAGCAAAAGGCCCAAAACAGGGTTTCTCCACTGAGGCTTTTCTGGTCACACTGATATCTGAGTTTTCTGAGATGCTCCAATTCCCTCCAGCTATCCAGAACATAGCCATGTCGCAGAGTTTGGAGGTGGTACATATTTTGGACACAAAACCATGAACCTATTCTGGAGAGTGGCCAAAATTCAGGAAGAAAACAGAAACTTAGTAAGATAGTAGGTGTTGCCCATCGATAAGGCAACCTGCAGTCCATTACTAAAATGGACAGGATGAATGCTGGGAAGCTTTCTACTAGACAGGACACATCCATTGATGCATTCTCTTTTCTAATGTCTACAACCATGGACACAGTGGGAGACACAGACACAGAAACACTTGCCTTGTCAAAGTTCTTTCTAGAAATAGTGCACTCCAAACCAAACACACCGCCTTTCCTACCTATTCTCAGAACATGAGACAAAACCACAAACTCACACACAAACTCAAAAAGGCACCTCCTTCCCCCAAGTAAGTCTGTGACTATCCAGAGTGTCCTTTGACTGGTGGGCCATTTTATGTTCCCCCGAAAAGGCCAGTCTTGTCTTAGATCTGGTCTCCTTGTCAAACACTGTGAAGTTGTCAGGAGCCTGTTCTGACCACTACATGCTTTCTCAGGGAAGGCCCGTCTTCAGAACTCTCCTCGCATTTGGCCATCCTCACATCAGTAGGTACCAAAAAAGACAGACTCTGTCCTTGGTAAATCCAAACATGTGAGCCCACTGGGACTGAGACTGGGACTGGCTCTGTGTGCCTGGCTTCCTGGATCCCAAATTCAGAGAGTTCCATCACCAAGGAAGTGAGGTAGGTCACTTATTTAATGAGTTCACTGCCTTGGCAACCACTTTGTTATAACAGTTGCTTCCAAGGGTCCCATGAGATGGAGGATACCCTACTTCCTCTGACACTTTCACTAGTTAGAATGGTATATCAACCATATGGAACCAGAAACAGCTCTCCACATTGTCCTGGTTTGGTCCATATTCTCTCCATTAAAAATAGAGAGGCTGATTCAGACACAACCCTTCATCCTGACAAGGTTGTTTGCCATGGAAGATGACTTTTGCTCTCTCAGGTCCTACATAGCTGCCTAATACTTCTCCAGGGATCATTTCTGCTTGGACCATTGAGTTTCTAAGCAGGTGGAAGATCCCCTACATTCCTGTATTGTAAGACAAACTCTGTCCCTGCTCTTCTGTAAAGGTAGATTGAGGGAAGAGTGTATGGTTAGGGTTAATAACAGGTTCGATTTTGGTGAGGAGTCATTCTGTTGGATGAATAATGGTATTGGGAACCTGCGATATTTACAAGAATATATAGGTAAAATATAAGTATGGAAACAGAAATCTAGGTATGATTTGAAGCCCAGAAAGACATTGGGACCTTCATTGGGATACTTAGCTTTGAATTATGTTCTGCACAGATGTCTCAGATAAATCGATATACAATGTTATAGGACCTTGTACCTTGGATGATTGAATGTCGAAGAGAACATCCAGGATAAAAGGGATAGTTGGTAGTATTAGGAAGACAGTTTGTACGTTTAAAAAGAAGAGTGAGTATAAGTTTTGGACCAAAAATTCTTTAGCAATAGGGTTTCGGGTAGAGAGTGAATATGAATGTCAGAACGTGTGAAGAATCAGTCACAATGATGAACTGGGGAAAATATGTAGGAAAGCAGATATCCATAGAGACATTAGGAAATCATGCAAAGTGTAAAGTGAGTGATTGGATTAGACATTTTCAATATGATTGAGTTTCAATATATAATCTTAGGAAAAAACAAATATGTAGTCCCCAAAAAGATTGACAAGTGGGAGCATTAGGCAGCCTGGACATGGATGTTTTTAGTAATCCATGTTCATTTTCCATTTAGACTTTGGTACAATCATAAGTGTGATGTTTGCATTTTCTGACCAGAATATTACTGTGATAAAATGTATATGTGGATCAGGTAACATGAGTATTTCTTCCACCATTTCTTGGAGCCATATTTTGAAGATGTATAAATTAGTATTGTGGGTAAAAATAGATGTACCCTGTGTCTATGAATATAGAGATAATGCATGAATAGAGCGTAGTGTGAATAAATAATATTACTTGTTCCAACTTTAAATAATGGATTAAATTGATATCTAAAAATATTCAGGAAATCTTATATTGATATACATACATTCATTTCAACCAGTAATACATCTAATGGTAATATTAGGGTTGTGGTTTATCCTGAAGTGTGTGTGAGTTTTGCTTCAAACTGATTATGGAAATCAAATATAATATTTTTGGAAAGAAGTCTCATGAAAAGACCAGTCAAGAAACATGGAGGAATACTTGTGTTCTGAAGCAGGAAGTGATTGACATTGAAACAAATGTCTAAAAATTTGTGAACTTGTGGATAAAATATATATCCTACGATGTGCATAAACTGCAGAAATAGTAATGTACCATTGTTGAATAAAAATGAACGTCAAATTATATGTCATGTCCCATAGGAGTCTACTTGCGTTGATATTAAACTGGGTCAGTTACTCTAGAAATATTAGCATTTGTGTGCAGCTTTCACTGAAGTCAGTTTTCAGTACTAGGAAACAAATATATATTTCAAGTTGATGAATAATTCTGAGAATAATCTTGTGAAAAATCGATTATAAATCTAAATGCATCAACATGAATAAATTTAGGGAGTATATATAAGACACATATATTTCATATTTTGAAAAATCTGGAGAGTATATATATATATATATATATATATATATATATATACACAAAACATACACACAGACTATAAAAAGTAGCAATACATATGCTAATCGAAATTCATCATTAAATATATATAATTCACATATGCAAAAATAATTATTTTACTGAACATGGATTTTTGTATAATGTTTTTCTATTAGGAAGCTCACCCATAGGTTGAATTTTCAGTTTCAACAGCGTTTAGGAGGAGGGATCTCTTCTCACAATTTGTATCTTCCAAGTCAGACAAAACAAAAAAATTAACCTGTGATACCAGGTAGGATTCTATATGTGCATATAAATATACATGTGCTGAATAGTCTATAGAGAAAGGGAGACAGGAATTCACATATTAGTTAATTTTAAAAACACATGGAGAATTATTTTAACCAAAAATTGACTAGATTTATAACACCTACCCTTTATCATGTAAAAGGCAAGTCCAAATATACACCATGCCTCCACTGAACTGCATGTATTTCTATTTTGTTTTGGTTATTTTTCCTCCATCATATTAGGATTAGTAGTCAGAGTCTAGTAGGGTATGGGTTAGTGTCATGGTTTCAGTATTTTGATTGGAAAATAAGAAAATGAATCCAATGTGTATGCAAATATGTGCCACACAAAAATATTCCCACTCTCATCCAGAACAATGAATTGCCATTACCTTCACCCCAAATAAGACACAATTAGAGGAGAAGAGTTAGAAAATCTGTGAATACATATATGGAATGGAACATAATCAGGAGTTCACAACCTTGGAGGTGGTAGAGGAGTTTCCAAAAGTTAGGGTCAGGGTAAACACTCCACAAACATGGAGCTCTGCTGGCCTAAAAACTTCTTGAGAAACTGTCTCTGAGTTCGGGCACTTGAAATATATGTTGTTGTCAGGAGCTTTAGCTTCATTTGTAGTGAGACCATCAAAGATGGGTCTGCATCTATGTGACCTGGAGAACATGGTTTCTTTTTTTTTAATGAACATAAGGGAGCAGTGCTGAATTCTCTCTTTGTAGGTAAACTGTGGCCACTCGGGTCTAAGTGTCTCCCCATGTGGACTGTGAAGCCATTTGGTCATCCTCCACTTTTTGTGGTGTTTCTTGTTGCTGCACTGGGAGTATGGTATTTACTTAACGAAATACAATGAGTTCAACTGGGACAAAATGCTAGAGTGAGTTCTGTCATGTGTGGTGGGTCAGGTTCTCCAGGAGAATGCACCAACAAGTCTTCTATCCAACATAGCTTGTCCCCTTGACCATAGCAACCTGTTTCTTAAAATTGACGTTAAACCTCTCCATATAACGAGATGCCTTTACATATAAGGGTCTGCTGGCTACACTATTTCAGTCACAAGCCATTTGGAAGCCAATGGAAGATCCACATGACCCCACCACAGATATTTTATCACACATCTGCACACCACTGCTCTAGGCCCACTACTCAGCAGGCTCCAACTTACTGGCATCTCTGTTCTACACCATTTTCATAAAACCAAGTCAATTAAGCCACTGTCTGGTACACTCATGATCAGAAACAGGACATCCAAAGATTCTCCAGTGCCACCTGGTCATAGGAATTTCAAATATATCATGGTATTTATCTGAGATTAGGAAGATAGACGGTAGGATTAAAAAGAAGGGTGAGTAAAGGATTTGGACATTAAGTTCTGCTTCTCCAATTTGACGCGTATTGTCATGCATGGGCGACTCTCATGCCTGGCCTTCGAAAATCCCAACACAATTCATAGCAATACATCTCTAAGGTCATTTCCAAAACTCCGTTTCTAAGGGGAATCACACCAGAGTTCAAGCCCAGGTGGACCCATTCATCTCTTCCAACCGCCACACAAGTGACCACAATTAAAAACAAAACACTCCCACATGGCCCTCATTTTCTTCCATGTAGACACTCATCATAATCCCTTGCTAGAGGTTTCCATGAGGGACACAGTCCAAGACAGTGTCCAAAATAAGCTCCCTTCCCCCTCATTTGCCTAAAGTCAGGGTGGCCTGGGCACCCTTCCTGTGAACCAGGAGTGATCAAATAGGACTGCCATTAATGCTGCTCTGCTTCTCGAATTTGAGGCCTACTGACTGTGGGGTTTAGATACTTTATGTGAATTGGAGTCATGAGAAAACCCAAGAATCTCTGGGCTTCCCTCTGCAGGGCTTTGAAGAACCCATTTGAGTGAGTCTAGGAGTTGGACCAAAAGTTCTTTAGCAATAAGGTTTTGGTGAGAGAGTAAATGTAAATGTCAGCACATTTGAAGGGCCATTCCCAATGATGAACTGGAGAAAAGGTATTTGAAAGCAGATATCAATGGAGACATTAGGAAATCAGGCAAAGTACAAAGTGAGTGGTAGGATAAGACATTATTAACAGGGTTGAGTTTGAATATATAATCTTAGGAAGAAACAGATATGTAGTCACCAATAGGAATAATATTTGAGAGCATTAGGGAACCAGGACATGGATGTTGTTAGTAATACATGCTCACATTCAATTTAGGCTTTGGTACAGTCATAAGTGTGACCCTTGCATTTTGTGTCAGGAATATTACTGTGATGAAATGTATATGTATATCAGGTGACTAGAGTATTTTTTTCCACCATTTCTGAAAGCAATATTTTAAAGACTTATAAATTAGTATTGGGGATACAAATACATAGACCCTGGGTCTATGAATATAGAGATGATGCCTTAATAGACCATACTGTGAATAAATAATATAACAGGTTCCACTTTTAATATTGGATTGAATTGATATCTGAAAATACATAAGAAATTTTATGTTGATATACAATCATTCATTCCAAACAGTTATACATCTAATGGTAATAATAGAGTTATGGTTTATCATGATGGGTGTGTGAGTTTGCCCCAAAAGTGATTATGGAAATCGAAAACAATGTGTTCAGAAAGAAGTCTCATGAAAAAACCAGTCAAGAAAGCTGGAGGAATACATGTGTTCTGAAGCAGGAAGTGATTGAAAGTGAAACAAATGCCTATAAATTTGCTAAATTGTGGAAGAAATATATATCGTATGATGTGCATAAAATGAAGAAAACTAATATACCAGTGTTGAATAAAAATGAACGTCAAAATAGACATCATGGAACATAGGAATCTACTTGCACCGATGTTAAACTGGGTAAGTTACTGTAGAAATATTAGCATTTGTATATACCATTCACTGAATTTAGTTTTCAGTACTAGGAAACAGATATGTAGTTCAGGTGGATGAATATTTCTGAGAATAATCTTGTGAAAAGTTGATTAGAAATCCAAATATATGAACATTAATGAATTTAGGAGTGTATAATAAGACACATATATTTTACATTTTGAAAAATCTGGAGAATATATATATATATACACACACACACAAAACCCACACAGAGCAATTAAAAAGTAGCAATATATATGCCAATCAAAATTCATCGTGAAATTTATATGATCCACATATCCAAAAATATTTATTTTACTGAACATGGATTTATATATAATGTTGTTCACCTAGGAAGCTCCCCCATAGGTTGAATTTTCTGTTCCACAATTTGTATCTGTCAAGTTGGCCACCTCACAAGTATGTACGTGTGATACCAGGTAGGATTCAATATGTGCATATACAAATACATGTGCTTAATAGGCTACAGAGAAAGGGAGACAGGAATTCACATATTTGTTAACTTTAAAAACACACGGAGAACTACTTCAATTAAAAATTGACTAGATTTATAACTCCAAACCTATGTATTGCAAAAGGCAAGCCCAACTATACACCACCCCTCCTCTGAACTGCTTGTATTTCTATTCTGTTTGAGTTATTTTTCTCCATCACATTAGGATTAGTAGTCAGAGTCTAGCAAGCTATGGGTTAGTGTCAGGGAATCAGTATTTCGAATGGAAAATTGGAAAATGAACACAATGTGTATGCAAATATGTGCTACACAAAAATCTTCTTATTCTCTTCCAGAAAAATTTATTGTAATTAACTCCGCCCCAAGTAATACAGAATTAGAGAAGAAGAGTTAGAAAATCTGTGAATACATATCTGGAATGGAATATGCTCAGGAGTTCACAACCTTGGAGGTGTTAGAGGAGTTTCCCAAAGTAAGGGACACAGTAAACATTTCTCAAATGTGGAGCTCTGGTGCCCTAAAGACTTCTTGGGAAACTGCCTATGTGGTTGGGCACTTGAAATATATATTGTTTTCAGGAGCTTTTGATTTCTTTCTAGTGAGACCATCAAAGCTGGGTCTGCATCTATGTGACCTGGAGGACATGGATTCTTATTTTCCAATGTACATGAGGTAGCAGTGCGGAATTCTCTCTTTGTAGGTAAACTGTGGCCATTGTGGGCTAAGTGTCTCCCTGGGGGACTGTGAAGCCATTTGGTCATCCTCCAATTTTCATGGTGTTTCTTGCTGCTGCACTGGGACTTTGGTATTTGCTTCACGATATACAAGGAGTTCAAATGGGACACAGTGGTGGAGGAAGTTCTGTCTTGTGCGGTGGGTCAGGGTTCTCAGGAGAATGCACCAAGCAGGCTTCTATCCCTCATAGCTTGCCCCCTTGTCCATAGAAACCTGGTTCTGAACATTGCCCTGAAACCTCTCCATATAACAATATGCCATTTCATTGAACATTCTGCTGGCTGCACCATGTCAGTCACAAGCAATTTGGAAGCTAATGGCAGATTGACATGGCCTCACAAAGATGTTTTATCATACACCTTCCCACCTCTGCTCTAGGCCCACCACTCAGTAGGCTCCAACTTACTGGTATCTCTGTTCTACACCATTTTTATGAATCCCAGTCAATCAAGGCACTGCCTGATAGATTCATGAATGATGTAGGACATCCAAATGTTCCCAGTGCGACCAGGTCATGGGAAATTCAAAAATTTCATGGTATTTATCTAGGCATTTTTCAAGGATGAAGTTGGAGGCACTGTGGGTTTTAATTCATTCGGGAACCATTAAATGGTGAGGATGCTCATTTCAATGAACGCTATCGAGAACTCTCACAGGCAAGACTTTCCAAAGAGTGGCCAAAAGGTCACATGAAGCCAGGCTCATTGAGGTCTACAATGTGAGGTCCATGTTTGTTTTGATTCTCAACTATGGCTGACATGCCTTTAAGAATAAAATCATGTGATATCCTGGCTGAGATTCCCAGTGCTCTGTGGAAAGGTACCCTGGGCCTATATCTCAGTTTCCATGGGCGACTCTCATGCGTGTCCTCCTAAAATCCCAACACAAGTCATGGCAATACTTCTCTGAGGTCAGTTTCAGAACTCACTCTCTAAGGGGAATCACGCCACTGTTCAAGCCCAGGTGGACCCAGTCACCTCTTCCAACCGCCACACAAATGAAAACAATTGAAACCAAAAAAAATCCCACATGGCCATCATTTTATTTCATATAGACACTGAACATAACCTCTTGCTAGAGGTTTCCATGAGGAGCACAGTACAAGACAGTATCCAAAATAAGCTCCCTTGCCCCTCGTTTGCCTAAAGTTTGAGTGGCCTGGACACCCTTCCTGTGAAACAGGAGTGATCCAATAGGCCTGCATTTAATACTGCTCCACTTCTCCAATTTGAGGCCTACTGACTGTGGGATTTAGATTATTTATGTGTATTGGAGTCATGATAAAACCCAAGCACCAATGGGCTAGCCTCTGCAGGGCTTTAAAGAACTCATTAGACCCAAAGGATCCTTATTCTCACTTGATGGAGGTCAGGAAACTTACAGAGAAAGACAAGAGAATTCACCCACAATGACTGCTCTTTTGGCCATTTTGGTGTTGGATGCATACATGGGATCTTTCTTTACATCCATCAGGTGCTGACAATCTAAGCCACAGCCTCACACTGGGCCAAGAGCCTGATTCAGACACATCCCTTTCCAAAGCAATTAAGCAAAGAGACACAGGTGATGCCCATTCATTTCCATTTGAAAACGGTTTTCTTCAGGCTTCACAAACGGGTTGGCCTGAGGCAAAGTCCTTCCTGACTCAGGGGAAAAGAACAATTGTTAAGCAAAAGGCCCAACCACGGTTTCTCCACTGAGATGTTAGTAGTCACACTGATATCTGAGTTTTCTGAGATGCTCGCCATTCCCTTCAGCTATCCAGTATATGGCCATGTGACAGAGCTTGGTGGTGGTACATATCTTGGACACAAAACCATGAGCCTATTCTGGAGAGTGGCCAGAATTCAGGAAGAAAACTGGAACTTAGGAAGATAGCAGGTGTTACCCATTGATTATGCAAGCCCTGGTCCATTCATTAATTGGGCAGGATGAATGCTCGGAAGCTTTCTAATAGACAGGACACATCCATTGATGCATTCTTTTTTTCTAATGTCTACAACCACGGACACAGTGAGATACACAGACATAGAAACACACGCCCTGTGAAACGACTTAGTAGAAACATTTCACTCCAAACCTCAAAACCGTCTTTCCTACCTATTCTCAGAACATGAGACAAAACCACAAACCCACACCAACACCCAAAAAGGCACCTGCTTCCCTCAAGTAGGTCTGTGACTATACAGAGTGTCCTCTGACTTCTGGACCATACTATGTTCTCCCAAAATGGCCTGTCCTTTATCAGATCTGGTCTCCTTGGTCAACTCTGTGAAGTTGTCAGGAGCTAGTGGTGAGCCACTACCTGCTTTCTCAGGAATGGCCCCTCTTCAGAGCTTTTCTGGTATTTGGCCATTCTCACATCAGTAGGTACCAAGAAAGATTAACTCTGTCCTTGGTAAATCCAAACAAGTGAGCCCACAGGGACTGTGACTGAGACTGGCTTGGATGCCTGGCTTCCTGGATCCCATGTTCAGAGAGCTCCATCACCACGGAAGTGAGGTGAGGTCACTTCCTTCAGGAACTGAATGAGTTCACTGGCTTGGCAACCACTTTGTCCTAACAGTTGCTTCCAAGGGTCACATGAGATGGTGGCTGCCCCAACTTCCTGTGACACTTTCACAAGTTAGATTGGTATATCAACCATAGGAACCTGGGAACAGCTCTCCACAGAGGCCTGGTTTGTTCCATCTTCTCTACATTAGGACGAGAGAGGCTGATTTGGACACAACCCTTCATCCTGGCCAGGTTGTTTGTCATGTAAGATGACTTTTACTCTCCCAGGTCCTTCATAGCTGCCTACATCTTCTCCAGAGGACATTTCTGCATGGACCTTTGAGGTTCTCAGCAGGTGGAAGATCCACTACATTCCTGTATTGTAAGACTAACTCTGTCCCTCCTCTCTGTAATGTTAGATTGAGGGGAAAGTGTACGGTTAGTGTTAATAACATTTTCGATTTGGTTAGGAATCATTCTGCTGGATGAATAATGGTATTGGGAACCTGTGATATGTATGAGAATATATAGGTGAAATACATGTATGAAAACAGAAATCTAGGTAAGTTTTGAAGCCCAGAAGAGAATTGGGCCCTTGATTGGGATACTTAGCTTTGAATTAGGTTCTGCACAGATGTGTCAGATTAATCAATATTCAATGGCCTAGGACCTTGTACCTTGGATGATTGAATGTAGAAGAGAACATCCAGTCAAAAAGGGATAGTCGGTAGTTAAAGGTTAATAAAATAGGACTTGTCACTTCCTGTTTCTCTGTATGCTTAACAAAACACTTTTGAAATCTTGAGAACTCTTTGCTAATCTTGTTCCCAGAATGTGCTCTCCCCAACTGCCAAACTGCAGAATGTACTCCCTCACCCGTGTGCACGCACACTGCCCACTCACCCGGACCCATCAATAAACTTTCCTCCCTGCCCTCTCCAAGAAAATTATATAAACTCTGCTTAAGGTGTTCTCAGGGCTCTCATCTCTTTTCAATTGAGCTCTGAGCCCCAGCATGCTGGACCCCCAATAAACCCTTTGCTGTTGCATGTGACAATCTCTTTGTGGTCTCTTCCTCCAAGGCTTGCCCGACCTTTTCATATGGAGGTTCCACTGAAATCCAGCAGCGGCGAATGTGAGACCCCATGTGTCGTGGCTTTCACTATTTGTGTATCTTTCATTATGGGACAGAGCACTTCAATGCCTCTGTCCCTGACCATTGATCACTGGCCCAAAGTCCACATAAGAGCTCAGAATCTTTTTTATTTAGTAAAACACTGGACCTGGAAGACGCTCTGTGCCTCAGAATGACCCACCTTTCGAGTCGGATAGCCTCTAGAAGGATCTTTCTACTTCCCACTAATTTAAAAAGTTAGAGATATTGTCTTTTAGCCAGGGCCACATAGCCATCTGGATCATTCCGCCATATATCTTAACTTTGCAGGACCTCTGCAAATCTCCTCCTCCATGGGTGAAGCCTTTCCTTACCGCTGCCCCTGCTCCTACTCCTTCCCCCATGATCTCTCAAACCCTCTGCTCTTCTTCCTTCTCCACCCTCTGTTCTCCCTGAGTCACAAGATTTGACTCTACTGGATTCTCCTCCCCCTCCTTATCCCCTGCCCTCTTCCCCCAATCCCCAACACCCTCTAAGTGATTCCCCTGCTGCTGACTCAGCCTCTCTGCAATTGGAGGAGCACAGCACCCTCCAGATAGCTCCCCAGTGGCACACACAGCCCTTCCTTCCCTTGAGGAAGCTGGCCCGGCTATAGGAACTCGCCAGCAGTGAATAGTTGAAAACACTGGAACTCCCATGATGCTCCCCCTCCATCCCTATGGGCCAAAGATTGACGACGGCCATGGGGGAAAAAATGCAAGCCTACCAGTTTTGGCCATTCTCCTCTTCAGACGTACATAATTGGAAATATAACAATCCCCCTTTTTCTGAGCACCCCACCTGGCACACAGGTCTGGTTGAGTCATTGATGTTTTCACACTAGCCTACTTGAGATGACTGCCAACAACTCATAGGGACTGTCTTCATGACAGGGGATCAAAATAGAATACTCCTGGAAGCTGGAAAAAAATATCCTCTGACCAGATGCGTGACTGACACAACTTCCCAAGATAATCAAAGCCAGCTTTCCTTTGAACCAACCCAACTGTGGCCCCCAAATCTTTGAAGGTAGGGAGCATCTGTTCACTTATCACCGGGCTCTAATAGTGGGTTTCCGTGCGGCCGCTAGGCGACCAACTAATTAGGCCAAGGTAAGAGAGATTATTCAAGGGCCTGAAGAACCTCTCTCTATGTTTCTAGAGAGAATTATGGAGGCATATAGAAGATACACTCCTTTCAATCCTCAGGCAGAGGATCAAAAGTCATCTGTCACAATGGCCTTTATTGGGCAAACTGCCCCGGATATTAAAAGAAAGTTAAAATGCTTAGATGGATTACAAGATATGACTTTGAGAGATTTAGTCAGAGAAGCTGAGAAGGTATACTTTAAGAGAGAAACTGAGGAAGAGAAGGGAACAAAGGGAGGATAAAAGAAACAAAAGACAGACTAAGGCGCTGACTAAGGTCCTGGTCACAACAACAAATAGGCCAGAAATTAAGAAACAGGGAGACAGGAAGGGATACCTGGGCCCACGCCAGAGGCCACTCCTTGCCTCAGATCACTGTGCCTACTGTAAAAAAAAGGACACTGGGCCAAAGAGTTCCCTAGAAAGAGACAGCCACTCCTGCCAGCCATTCTGACTCTTGAGGATGACTCCAAAAGTCGGGGCTAACATCCCCTCCCGGAGCTCAGGGTAACTTTTGAAGTGTAGGGGACCCCAGTAAACTTTGAAGTGGATACAGGGGCAATATACTCAGCCCTCAAGGCCCCATTGGGCCATCTATCAAATAAAAGGTCTCTAGTTCAAGGGGCAAATGGCAGTAAGTATTGGGCTTGGACAACTAAGAGGACCATAGACCTGGGAAAAGGAAAATCCATCAATCCTTCCTAGTAATCACAGAATGCCTGGCCCCATTGATGGGCAGAGATCTGCTCACCAAGCTCTGGGCCAAAATAACTTTTAACCCTGAAGGCAACCAAGTGGGATTTCTAAATCCTTCAGTAAAAACTCCTATAGTCATGGCTCTAACTATGTCAGTAGAAAATGTACATCAACTCACTCAACTTTGTTCAAAGAAACTGCAGGCATTCCTGAAGGATCAAGAACAGAGTTTTCCACTGACCAAATCACAGCAAAAGGACTGAATGGGTAACAAAAGCCTGTCGGGTCCATCAATTGGTTTATGCTTACCCTTCCAAGCTTCCTGGAGGAAAGCACCTAGGAGGAAAAAGACCAGGACAATTCTGGGAAGTGAACTTTACTGAAATTAAGCATGCAAGGTATGGACTTAAATATCTCCTAGTCTTTGTAGATACATTTTCAGGATGGATTAAAGCCTTCCCCACCAAAAAGAAAGAAAGAAAGAAAGAAAGAAAGAAAGAAAGAAAGAAAGAAAGAAAGAAAGAAAGAAAGAAAGAAAAAGAAAGAAAGAAAGAAACAGCACAAATGGTGGTCAAGAAGATCCTGGAAGATTTTTTTCCAAGATACGACCTGCCTAAGGTAACAGAGTCTGATAATGGACCTGCATTCATGACCCAGGTACGTTAGGGGTTAGCCAGTACCCTGGGGATTACATTGTGCTTATAGACCACAGAGTGCAGGACAGGTAGAATGAATGAATAGAACCATTAAAGAGACCTTAATGAAATTAAGCTTAGAGACCGACATAAAAGATTGGACAATGCTTCTGCCTTATGCAATGTTTCATGCAAGAAATTCTCTCTCTGTTTCTTTGTGTAACCTCACCCACTATGAAATTCCCTATGGGGCCCCTATTCCAGTAAGGGACCTAACCCCAACTCTAAGACCTAACGATCCCTTCCACACCACCATGCTTGACAAACTTACAGCTGTTGAAAGAACTCAGCGATACCTGTGAAAACAGCTGGCCACTGCCTACCAACCTGGAGATGAGGGGACTCCACATCAATATCAAGTAGGAGACTTTGTCTATGTAAGACAACATCAGGTGTCATCCCTGGAACCCCACTGGAAAGGACCATACCAGGTTCTACTTATAACACCTACAGTGGTAAAGGTAGACAGAATCACTTCCTGGATCCTGGCCTCTCATCTCAAGCCTGCACCCTGTCCAGACTCTGCCTGGAAACTGGAAGAGACTGGTAACCCTTTCAAATTGTGTATTCGCCAGGTGGATGAAGCTATAGAGTCTCTCCTTGACCACCAGTAGTTCTAACCCTCATCAGCCCTTTCAGCAGCAATGGCTGATCACAAATCATACTGGAGAAGAAGTATAATCTATCTCACATATAGCCCACTTTGGGACCTGGTGGCCATTTCTCCACCCAGACATTTGTTAGCTGGCTATAGGTCTTTCCTATTAGGATATCCCTGATGAAGAGGATACCACTAAAATTCCATTAAATACCTTTTGTACCATAAATAATGGAAACAAACATTATGGATGTCGGGACAGGTAAGCCAGGTGCAGGTTGGCTAGCCTAGATTACTATGTTTGCCCGGCAGACAATCAAAGCCACAAACAGCAACAGCTGTGTGGAGGAAAAGCCAATTTCTTCTGTAAGTCATGGGGATGTGAGCATACAGGGGCTTCCTGATGGAACCCGAACTCCTCATCAAATTCTGTACACAGCATTGGCCATATGACCAATTAGATAACCAAAACCCATGGCCCCCAGAGGGGTCTCTAGATCCTCAAATACTGTGTGACCTTTTTAACTTCTGCAAGTGCTCAAAAGGGTAAAAGGAGATTCCCCTATGTGGAGGCCTTTTCCCTCCTTCGCTCACATCCTGAACTATGCTTCTCCAATAGATCCTCACCCTCAGCCTTCATCTCCAGACTATCTGCTGTCACTCCAAACTCAGCAACCTGATTTCTTCCCTTCAATTACTAGATCAAAAACCCAAACCAACACCGGTTCTCAGACCATTGCCCCCTGGCTGAGAAGCAGGTACTGAGGTACCCCTCCACCGACTCACTCCTCTCTTCTCTTGTCACTGCCCGCACTGGGTCCCACCAGGTCCTCTTTCCAGCTAACCCATAGCTCAAACCAGCTGAGGAGAGCCCTCAGACCCTTATCCAAATGTAATGAAAATGGCCTTTAAAGTTGCTCTTTCATCACTGAAAACAGGTTACTAAAAATTTAAAGTCCCTCACAGGCTTTGTGGATACTCACTCCCTTCTTCCCCTCTGCTCTACCTGTTCTACTGCTCAAGTTTTGTTGCTAGGAATATCCCAAACCCCTTTCCCATTATTCTTTTACATCTCTCCTTTCTCATTCTCAGATCCATGAAGCTGCTCTAAGCCCCGACTTCTCTGTCTCCCCCCTCTGTACCAGGCCCACAAAAAAGTTTTCACTGACCTTCTCCAGGAATCTTCACCATGGCTGACTTTAGGACTTTCAGCAAAAAAGTCCCTATAAACGATTTCAGTGTAGATAACCTTCCTCATTTAATGTTGCCCTGTTCCACTTGGCCACTGGCTAAAAATAATCAGCACTCCTAAGCTAGACACCCCCTTACTAGTTTTTCACAAAATATGTGAACAATTCCTCTGGCCTTGAACTGGGGCTTCACAGAGATGGCAACATTTCTAAGATAAAGAAGTTACCATCTGGGCTCCATGGTAACAGCTGGCAGGGGGAAAAAAAGAAAGGGAAGTAAAAGCTCTCCCCCACCCAGTTGTCCTTGAAAAGTTAACTTGCCCAGAACAGAGGAAAAAAAAAAAAACAGAAACAAAAACAGCTTTTTGTGAACTTCTGCAGAGTGTGATCTTCTTAGCCACTTCTCTTACATGTTGGGTACAAAATTCTGAAACTACCTAAACTTGGAATTCAGAAGATTAATTGATTACAACCGAAGCAATGCCCTCTGAATCTGGGTGCAACCAAATAGGACTGTTTCACTGTCTTTGGTGCTATCTTAGGTGCCTTGCCTTGTCCGTCCCTACAACAGTATAATTCTATATACTAAAACATTGTTGATGTTTTCATGAGATGAAAAACGGATGTGATTAATTGTGTAATGGTGCATATGTTACCCAGAATGCTCTATCATGACGCAGGTTCATTTGAAGATCGAATAGGTGGGACATACAACCCGGTTTCACTGGGAAAATATGTCCCTCACTTTAGCCATCCTATAAAGAATAGGAGTTGCCACAAGGGTGGGCACAGGAACCACTGCCCTGGTCCATGGGACACAACAAATGACCCAGTTAGAAGCAGAAATAGACCAAAACTTAAATATATTAGAAACCTCCATAACAGCTTTGCAGGAATCTTTAACCTCTCTCTCTGAAGTTCTTTTACAGAACAGTTGAGGGTTGGACCTCCTCTTCATGAGTGAAAGGGACCTTTGTGCTGCATTGAGGGAGGAATGTTGTGTGAAGTTGTCAGAAGCCAGTGGTGAGCTACTACCTGCTTTATCAGGAAAGGCCCCTCTTCTTAGCTTTCCTGTCTTTTGGCCATCCTCACATCAGTAGGTACCAAGAAAGACAGACTCTGTCCTTGGTAAATCCAAAAAAAGTGAGACCACTGGGACTGGGACTGGGACTGGTTGTGCTTGCCTGGCTTTCTGAATCCCACGTTTAGAGAGTTCCATCAACCAGGACGTTATGTGAGGTAACCTCAATCAGGAAGTGAATGAAGTCACTGCCTTGGCAACCACTTTGTCCTAAGAGTTGCTTCCAAGGGTCCCATGAGATGGAGGGTGCCCCTACTTCCTGTGACATTTTCACACGTTGGAATGGTATGTCAACCATAGGCACCCGAGAACAGCTCTCCACACAGGCCTGGTTTGGTCAATCTTCTCTACATTAAGATGAAAGAGGCTGATAAAGACACATCCCTTCATTCTGACCAGGTTGTTTACCATGGAAGTTGAGTTTTCCTCCCTCAGGTCCTTCATAGCTGCCTACAACTTCTCCAGGGTATCATTTCTGCATGGTCCTTTGAGGATCTCAGCAGGTTGAAGATCCCCTACATTCCTGTAGTGTAAGACCAACTTTTTCCCTGCTATTCTGTAAAGTTACATTGAGGGAACAGTGTATGGTTAGGGTAATAACAGGTTTTATTTGGGATAGGAATCATTCTGCTGGATGAATAATGGTATTGGGAACCTGTGATATTTACAAGAATGTATAGGTGAAATATAAGTATAAAAACAGAAATCTAGGTAAGATTTGAAGCCCAGAAGAGCATTGGGCCCTTGATTGGGATACTTAGCTTTTAAATATCTTCTAAACAGATGTCTCAGATAAATCGATATACAATGGCATAGGACCTTGAAAATTGGATGATTGAATGTAGAAGAAAACATCCACTCATATAGGCATAGTTGGTAGGATTAGGAAGACAGTCAGTAGGTTTAGGAAGAAAAGTGAGTATAGGATTTGGACAAAAAGTTCTTTAGCAATAGGGTTTGCGGTAGAGAGTGAATGTAAATGTCACCACATGTGAAGAGTCAGACACAATGATGAACTGGGGAAAATATATGGGGAAGCAGATATCAATGGAGATATTAAGAAATCAGGCAAAGTATAAATTGAGTGATAGGATTAGACATTTTCAACAGGGTAGAGGTTGAGTATAAAATCTTAGAAAGAATCAAATATTTAGTCACCAATAGGATTGACATTTGAGAGAATTAGGCAATCTGGACATGGATATTGTTAGTAATCCATGCACACTTTCCATTTAGGCTTTGGCACAGTCATAAGTGTGAACTTTGCATTTTGTTTCCAGAATATTACTGTGATAAAGTGCATATGTAGATCAGGTGACATCAGTATTTCTTCCACCATTTCTGTGGGCAATATTTTGAAGGTGTATAAATTAGTATACGGTGTACAAATAGGTGTTCCCTGTGTCTAGGAATATAGATAAAATGAATGAATAGACCATACTGTGAATAAATAATATTACTGGTTCCAACTTTAAATATTGGATTGAATTGATATTTACAAATTTACAGGAAATCTTATATTGAGATACATACATTCATTACAACCATTTATACATCTAATGGTAATATTAGGTTTATGGTTTATCATGAAGAGTGTGTGAGTTTTGCTTTAAAAGTGATTATTGAAATCTAAAATAAAATGAAGTATCATGAAAAGACCAGTCAAAAAACATAGAGGAATACTTGTGTACTGAAGCAAGAAGTGATTAAAAGTGAAACAAAAGCCTATCAATTTGCAAAATTGTGAATGAAATATATATCCTATGATGTGCATAAACTGAAGAAATAGTCATGTAACAGTGTTGAATAAAAATGAAGGTCAAAATACACATCATGTCCCATAGGAATCTACTTGCATTGATGTTAAAGTGGGTCAGTTACTGTAGAAAAATTAGGACTTCTATGCACCATTCACTGAATTTTGATTTCAGTACTAGGATACAATATGTATTTAAGGTGGATGAATATTTCTGAAAATAACTTTGTGAACATTTGGTTATAAATCCACATTCATGAACATGAATGCATTTAGGGATTGTATAATAAGACACATATATTTTACATTCTGAAAAATCTGGAGAGTGTGTGTGTGTATATATATATATATATATATATATATATATATATATATATATATAAAGAGAGAGAGAGAGAGAGAGAGAGAGGCATTAAAAGGTAGCAATATATATGCCAATCGAAATTCATCATGAAATATATAACATCCACAGATCCAAAACTATTCATTTTACTGAACATGGATTTATGTATTATATTGTTCAACTAGGAAGCTCACCCATAGTTTTAATTTTCAATTCCAACAACGTTTAGGAGGAGTGACCTCTTCTAAAAATTTGTATCTGCCAAGTCAGCCATCTAACAAAAATGTACATGTGATACCAGGTAGGATTCTATATGTACATTCAAAAATACATGTGCTGAATAGCCTACAGATAAAGGGAGATAGGAATTCACATATTTGTTAACTATAAAACACATGGAGAACTATTTCAATTTAAAATTGACTAGATTTATAACACCTACCCTTTATCATGCAAAAGGTAAATCCAACTATACACCATGCCTCTCTAAACTGCTTGTATTTCTATTCTGTTTGGGTTCTTTTTCTCCATCACTTTAGGATTGCTGCAATCTGGCTGGGCACAATTCAGGAGCCACTTGTCAAAAGAAACTAAAATTACTTTTAGAACCACACATGACTAAAAATTAGCTCCTCGGGAAAAACCCTCAGAGCCCAACTGCCACTACTGGCTTCCAACAAGCTCTCAACCTCCACACTCCTTCTCTTGAGGTCGATTGGCTGGGTCGTGTGGGCAGAGCCCAAAAAGTCCCACAATGAGCAGCTCCGTTGTCTGAAAGGGTGGGAAAACAGCCCAATGGCATTACCACAGAGGAGCCAATCAGCTAGATATTGCTGGGGCTGCTGTGAGCCAATCATCAGCTTGCAGTCTGAAAGGGTGGGGAAACTGCTCAATGAGCATCTCCAATGAGCATCACCGCAGAGGAGCCAATTAGCTTGATGTTGCTGGGGCCGCTGTTAGCCAATCATCAGCCGGCAGTCTGAAAGTTTGTTTGGCCCCTTGGGCTGTGCCTCTCAACACCTCCCCCTCTCTGTTTAAACAACAAGCATGTGGCTTAGGGACCATGCCTGCCTTAGGTTGTCCAATAGTACATATGGTGCTTACCCATTATCGAATGAGCTGACCTCAAGGTATCAGCCTCCAGTCTTAGATTGGTACCATTGCAATTGGATCTTACCCGTCACTAGCTACAGGTCCAGTATACAGTCACACCTGTGGAGAGGTCTTTGTACCAGCGGGGGGTGAGGTTCTTTGTCTCACCTCTGTTGGCCCCCAAATTTTAGCTGAACGACCATGACAGCAGAAGGGAGGAAGATACACCAAGCCAATTGACGGCTCCTTTTGGAAAAATTGTACCACCGATGACATCATCAGCAAAAATACCCCAACACTACCACAAGTCAATTCACCAACATATTGTTCACAATGCATGCAGGTGAGTTCACAATGCATACAGGTGATACATAGTCGAGGCAAGTTCTGCAAGCAGTTCAGTGATGGCTATTGCAGAAGCTGTAGATTGGTTTTATCTTTGTCTTTACAGGCACTGGGATGAAGATAGGAATTTTGGCAATAATGGCCAAAGAAAAATTATGTAACATTCCAGAAGGTACTAAAAGAAAACAATTTTCTTAACAATTTACATTGTCTTGAAGAGAATTATTAAATATAATGAAAAGAAAAGGTGAAAGTAAACAAACAGATCTGTTAACCTCCTTTTTTGTACACATTTTAAAACAATCCTCAACAGGTGTTTACCCAATTTAAATTAAAACATTTACATCAAGTGTATAAAAATATATTTGGATCCATTTTTTCATGAGCGCTCATCATATATGATATATGGACATACGTACATTCAAACATATAACAAAAAACACAAGTGTGCACACGTAATATAATACATACAACACATAACATAAGAGTAAAGGCCTTATAACATTTTACAGGTGAAATCTCCATTGCAATGTCTAAAAACTCTATAGTCCAAAAATAGAACTGATCAGCAAAACATTAACCTAGGTTTGTATGAGCTCAAAAACCAAAATAGAACTTCATGACATGGGAAAGGGTAATAATAAAATAGATATTGAAAAAAGCATCCTGGATTTGTCACAGATGTAAGAATAGCCAAACTGGAGTTCTGGATATCAGCTGTTATGGATTTGAGCCAAATCATATTCTTTTAATCTGTAGAAATCGCTTTAGTTAGTCTCTCTGGAATCCAAATCGGCTGCTGTTCTCCCTGTGGAAACACACAAACAGACCTCCAACTCCAGACAATTACTGGGTCAGGACATTTCCATTGTCCTGTTAGAATATCCTTCCAAAGTACCTTGGGCTTATGTACATTTTTTGGACACATATGCCTTTCCACAGGAATAAGCCCTGATGAATCCAAATTTCCAAAGTTTAGAGTAAAAAGGGTTATTTTAAGTTTATCTTTGGGGAATATATACCCCTTCCCAATTCCTTTTTTTTTTTTTTTGTTTAATTAGTACGTTTTAATAGTTTGATGAGCTCATTTAACTATGCCTTGTCCCTGCGGATTGTATGGGATTCCTGTTATATGAGTAATGCAAAATGATGAGCAAAATTCTTTAAAAGAGGTAAAAGTATAACCAGGGGCAACATCTGTTTTTAACTGTTTTGGAATGCCCACAGTGGCAAAATTTTGTAAGCAATGAGCTATAACATCTTTAGTTTTTTTTCTCCGGCATGAAGGGAGTCCATCAAAAATTCAGAAGAAGTATCAACTGTAACATGCAAATATTTTAATTTTCCAAATTCTGGCAAGTTTGTGACGTCCATCTGCCAAATATGGTTAGGTATCAATCCTCTAGGATTGACTCCAAGATTAACTTGTGGTAAAATGGTCACACAATTTTGACATTGTTTTATTATTTGTCTAGCTTGTTCCTTAGTTATTTTAAAGCGCTTATGTATAGTATTAGCATTGACATGGAATTTTTTATGAAAATTTGTAGCTTCTTCTACTGTAGAGAAAATATGTATGTCATGCGTAGTTTTATCTGCTAAATCATTACCCAAACTAAGGGCTCCAGGCAATCCTGTATATGTCCTGATATGCCCTATAAAGGACGGATCTTTTCTGTCCCAGATTAGACTTTGTATAGTGGAAAGAAAAGAGAAAACAGGAGAGGAAGGGGAAATTTGTTTCTTCCTAAGATTATATATTCAAACTCAACCCTGTTGAAAATGCATAATCATATCACTCACTTTATACTTTGCCTGATTTCATAATGTCTCTAAAGATATGTGGTTTCCTGCATATTTTCACCAGTTCACCATTGTGACTGACCCTTCACATGAACTTATGTTCACTTTCACTCTCTAACCACAACCCTAATGCTCCAGAACTTTTGTTCCAAATCCTATACTCACTCTTCTTCCTAAACCAACTCTGTACCTAATTCTACCTACTATCCGTTTTTGACTGGATGTTCTCTTCAACATTCAATCATCCAAGCTACAAGGTCCGATGCCATTGTATATCTATTTATCTGAGACATCTGTACACAATGTAAATCAAAGTTAAGTATCCCAATCAAGGGCCCAATGCCCTTCTGAGCTTCAAAATTACCTAGATTTCGGTTTTAATTCATATATTTAACCTCTATATTTTTATAAATATCTCAGGTTCCCAATACCATTATTCATCCCGCAGGATTATTCCTAACTCAAATCAAACATTTTATTAGCCCTAAGAATACACTGTTCTATCAACCTAAATTTAAAGAAAAGCAGGGACAGAGTTGGTCTTACAATACAGGAATGTAGGGGAACTTCCACCTGCTGAGAACCTCCAAAGTCCATGCAGAAATGAATCCTGGAGAAGATATAGTCAGCTATGAAGGATCTGCGAGAGCAAAAGTCATCTTCCATGGCAATCACCCTGGTCAGGATGAAGGGATGTGTCTGAATCAGCCTCTCTCTTCTTAATGTAGAGGAGATTGACCAAACCAGGCCTGTGTGGATAGCTATTCCCGGGTTCCTAAGGTTGACATACCATTCTAACTTGTGAAAGTTTCAAAGGAAGTAGGGGAAGCCTCCATCTAATGGGACACTTGGAAGCAACTATTAGGACAAAATGGTTTACAAGGCAGTGAATTTATTCAGTTCCTGAAGGGAGTGACCTCACCTCACTTTCTTGGTGATGGATCTCTCTGAACTTGGGATACTGGAAACCAGGCACATAGAGCCAGTCCCAGTCCCAGTCCCAATGGGCTCACTTGTTTGGATTTACCAAGGACAGAGTCAGTCTTTCTTTGTACCTACTGATGTTAGGATGGCAAAAGCAAGGAGAGCTCTGAAGAAGGGCCTTTCCTGAGAAAGCAGGTAGTGGCTAAACACTAGCTTCTGACAACTTAACAGAGTTGGTCAAGGAGAACAGAACTGAGACAGGACAGGACTTTTCAGGGGAAAATTGTATGGCCCACCAGTCAGAGGACACTCCGTAGAGTCACAGACCTACTTGGGGGAAGGAGGTGCCAATATGGGTGTGGTTTTGGGTTTATGATTTTGTCTCATGTTCTGAGAATAGGTAGGAAAGGTGGTTTGTTTTTTGGGGTTGAACTGTTTCTAGTAAGACGTTTGACAAGGCGAGTGTTTCTATGTCTGTGTATCCCACTATGTCCGTGGTTGTAGACATTAGAAAAGAGAATGCATCAATGGATTTGTCCTGTCTTGTAGAAAGCTTCCCAGCATTCATCCTGCCCAATTAATGAATGGATTGCAGCTTTCCTTAAGGATGGGCAACACCAACAATCTTAGTAATTTTCAATTTTCTTTCTGAATTCTCGCCAATCTCCAGAATAGGCTCATGGTTTTGTCTCCAAGATATGTACCACCTCCAAGCTCTGTGACATGGCCATGTACTGGATAGATGAAGGGAATGGCGAGCATCTCAGAAAACGCAGATATCAGTGTGACCAGTAAACTCTCAGTGGAGAAACCCTTCTTTGAGCCTTTTGCTTACATAATGTTCTGTTGCCTTGAATGTCAAGAAGTTCTTTGTTTCGGACCACCCCTTTGTGAAGCCTGAAGAAAACAGTTTTCAGATCTAAATGAATGGGCATAACCTGTGGCTCTTTGCTTACTTGCTTTGGAAATGGATGTGTCTGAATCCAACTCTATGCCCTGTGTGAGGCTGTGTCTTAGATTCTCTGCAACTGATAGATCTAAAGAAAGATCCCATGTGTGCATCCAAAACCAAAATGGCCAAAAGAGCAGTCATTGTGGGTGAAGTTTCTCTCCGTCCTCTGTTAGGTTCTTGACGTCCATCAAGTGAGAATTGGGATCCTTTGGGTCAAATGAGTTTTTCAAAGCACTGCAGATGTGGTTGGGTTTTCTTATGACTGAAATTCACATAAAGAATCTACACCTGACAGTCAGTAGGCCTCAAATTGCAGAAGAAGATCAGTATTAATGGCAGGTGTATTTGATCAATGCTGGTTCACTGGAAGGGTTTCCAGGCCACCCTGACTTTAGGCAAATTAGCGGCAAGGGAGCATGTTTTGGACACTGTCTTGGGCTATGCCCCTCATGGAAACGTCCAGCCAGAGGTTATGATGAGTGTCTATATGGAAGAAGATGAGGGCCATTGGGGAGTGTTTTGGTTTTAATTGTGGTCATTTGTGTGGCATTTGGAAGAGATGACTGGGTCCACCTGGGCTTGAACTCTGGTGTGATTCCCCTTAGAGACTGAGTTCTGGAACTGAGCTCAGAGAAGTATTGCCATTAATTGTGTTGGGATTTTATGAGACCACGCATAAGAGTCGCCCTTTAAACTGAGATCTAGCATTGAAGTGCTCTGTCCCATAATGAAAGATCCACAAACAGTGAAAGCAATGACACATGAAACAGACAAGACAAGACAATAAAGACAGGCAATGGACGTCCAACACTGAGATCAGGACTGAGTAGCCGGCAATAACCAATGGGCTGGCAATACCGAATCCAAAACAAAATATCACTGAGTCGAGGAATCTATTATAACTAAATTTCCCAAGTCCTCTGGGGCGTCCTCCAGGAACGTGGCCTGTGGCTCTGTGACACGTCTGTCAGCCACTGTCGGAGAGAGCTCACACTCTTCATCAATAGCCATTTTTCCAAGTCCTAACCTGAAACCTGAAACCAGGAATAGGAGACTTACTTACCCCAAGAGTAGCCCGTTGGGGTCTCTCATCCGCCGCTGCCAGATATCAGTGGAAACTTCATGTGTAAAGGTCGGGCGTGCATTGGAGGAAGAGACCACCAAGAAACTGACTCATGAAACAGCAAAGGGTTTATTGGAGTTCCAGCATGCTGGGGCTCAGAGCTCACTTGAATACAGCAGAGAGCCCTGAGAAGAGCTTGAGCAGAGCTTATATACTTTCCTTGCCGAGGGCAAGGATTGAAGTTTATTGATGGGTCAGTGGGAGTGGGCAGTTTGCATGCAACCAGGTGAGAGAGTAAATTCTGCAGTTTGAAAACTGGGGACAGCACATTCTGGGAACAAGATTAGCAAACAGTTCTCAAGATTTCAACAGTGTT
Organism: Callospermophilus lateralis; assembly: GCF_048772815.1. Classification (NCBI taxonomy): domain Eukaryota; kingdom Metazoa; phylum Chordata; class Mammalia; order Rodentia; family Sciuridae; genus Callospermophilus; species Callospermophilus lateralis. The sequence goes on along the minus strand of NW_027513355.1, from coordinate 1,652,681 downwards.
TTGTTAAGCATAGAGAAAAACAGGAAGTGACAAGTACCTATTTAATTAACCATTCAATAACAACTATACCTTTTTAAATGGATGTTCTCATCTACATTCAATCTTCCAAGGTACAGGGTCCTATGACATTGTATATCAATTTACCTGAGACATCTGTGCAGAACGTAATTCAACGCTAAGTATCCCAATTAAGGGCCCAATGCCATTCTGGGATTCAAATCTTACTTAGATTTCTGTTTTCCTACATATATTTCAACTATATATTCTTATACATATCGCAGCTTCTCAATAGAATTATTCATAAACAGAATGATTCCTAACCCAAATCAAACATGTTATTAACCCTAACCCTACAGTGTTCCCTCAATCTAACTTTAAAGAAGAGCACGGACAGAGTTGGTCTTATAATACAGGAATGTAGGGGATCTTTCACCTGCTGAGAACCTCAAAGGTCCATGGAGAAATAAGCCATGGAGAAGATGTAGGCAGCTATGAAGGACCTGAGAGAGCAAAAGTCATCTTCCATGGCAAACAACCTGGTCAGGATGAAGGGATGTCTCTGAATCTGCCACTCACACCCTGTGAACTGCGCCACTTCACAGGTGAATAACGAGTTAGAACGACAAAAAATTATCGTGTTAGGATCTTACAGAAAAATGGGTGTGCACCGAAACCTAGAAGAATGATTTCCACCAATGAGGTCCGGTAATTGAGTCTCAAACACGAGCCAAATGTGTGACCGGAGATCCGGGCTGACAAATCTGTGTGGCCTGCCCCGTGGCTAGAGACAGCAGGGCACCACCTAGAAGCGACCAGCCGGCAGGGAGAAACGTTGCTGCAGATTCTGTGGAATCCTGCTGGCTGACCTCCAACTGAGCCCCGGGCTGAGTTTGGGATTTCAAACGGGGAAGGAAGTGCTACAGTTCTATCCCCCCACAATAAAAACTCCACCAAGGAAACCAACGGTCACCATCTTGGAGAGCACAAGTAACCACCGCCACTCTCCAACAGATTGCAACAATAAAACAGGTTTGTGTTACTCAGCTCATCTCCCATACAGCAGGGAATTCACATAAAATCTCTCTTAGGCTTTCCATTGGAGAGATTATCAGAGAGAGCCTGCATAAAGACGTTGGGAAAACTACAGGCACCTCACCTTCAACTTCCCCTCCCATCAGCGGCGAAAACGAAACCTGTCTAGCCAGAGCTGGGAGAGGGGCAAGAGGAAAAAATCAAAACAATAGAGTGCCGGGGTTCCCCATAGACACCATCCACACCCAAGAAACGGCAGGCCCAGAGGACAGTATGAGCTGCGAGAGGCATCACTCAGGGGAAATCTGGTCTAGCACGAGAAACCAGGACTAGAAGGAGATAACAGGGGACTAGAGGCCAGGCCTGCGTGACTGGGCGGCTGGAGAACGCCCGCCCACTGGTCACAAACAGTCCGCTGCTGGTGCGACTGGGTGGCTGGTGCCCGCCTGCCTACCAGCGACCAATCGCCCGCTGGCTGCACGTGCAACTGGGTGGCTAGAGATCTCCCGCCCACCAGTGACAGCCCACCCGCTGACTGTGTGACTGGACAGCTGGAGACCGCCCGCCCGCCGGCGACCGGGAGTTGAAAACAAACAGAGACAGATCAGTCCCAGCCCACTCCCATTTGAACACCCTGGCAAGGAGCCTGGGGCCCGCCATAGCAGACAGGTGACATCACTGGAGCTCGGCCATCGCAATTCCTTCCAAGCAGAATTCACTTTAGCAGGCATAGTCTACCAACACAAAGGAGAGACAACAGATATATTAAACCAAAACAAATCTATAGAATAGAGCAGAAAAACAGCAATCAAATAGAGATGGAAAACAACGTGAACATCATGAAAAAACAAAGGAAAAAAATGTGTACAAACAATGCAGGACAACTTAATTCTACAGGAGGACCTAGAATCATCAGAAACAGGGATAGGGAAAAAAACTCAAGGCTTACCTAACTCAGATGGAAAGGGATATTAGAGAATACATGAATCAGCAAGTCCTAGCAATAAAAGTATATTTTGAAAATGAATTAAACAAATTCAAATGGCAAAGAACAAGCTTTACCAGGAGATAGAGATCTTAAAAAAAAATCAAACAGTAATCCTAGAAATGCAGGAAACTATTAATTAAAACTCAAACAAGAATATTACAAATAGACTAGATCAAATAGAAGTCAGAACATCAGATAATGACGACAACGTTTATCAACTTGAAAAGAATATAGTCAACACAGAAAAGATGCTTAAGTCCCAAGAGCAGTCTATTCAAAAGATATGGGATATCATAAAAAAAAACAAATTTCACAGTCATCGGAATAGAAGAAGCCATAGAGATTCAAACCGAAAGAATGGACAACATATTAAATGAAATACTTCTAGAAAACTTCCCAGAGATGAAAGATGGAATGGATTGCCAAATCCTTGAAGCCTACAGGACCCCAAACATTTAAAACCATAATAGACCAACTCCAAGACATATAATTATGAAGATAGCCAAAATACAGAACAAGGAGAGAATATTAAAAGCTACGAGAGAAAGGAGGCGGATTACATTCAGGGGTAAATCAATTAGATTAACGACTGATTTTTCATCACAAACTTTGAAAGTGAGAAGATCCTGGAACAATGTATTTCAAACACTGAAAAATAATGAATTCCAACAAAGAATACTGTATCCAGCAAAATTAAGCTTCAGATTTGACAATAAAATTAAAATCTTTCACAATGAATAAAAACTAAAAGAATTCACACCCATAACACCAGCACTGCAAAGGATTTTGGGCAAAATACTACAAGAAGAAGAATTGAAAAATAGTGCCCCAAACTAACAGTGGGAGGTATCTCAGTAAAGGGGGAGGAAAATAACCAAAAAGTAAAAACTAGCCAAACTAAAATAAATAAATAAATTAACATGAATGGATGTACAAATCATATTTCAATTGTAACCTTAAATGTTAATGGCCTAAACTCACCATTCAAGAGACATAGGGTAGTAACCTGAATCAAAAAAACAAATCCAACAATATGCTGCTTTCAGGAGACTCATATGATAGGTAAAGACATACACAGGCTGAAAGTAAAAGGTTGGGAAAAATCATACCACTCACAGGGCACACGGAAGCAAGCAGGAGTGGCCAAACTCATATCAAATACAATCAACTTCAAACCTACGTTAATCAAAAGGGATAAATAAGGACACTATATAACGTTAAAAGGAACCATCCACCAACATAACATAACAATTACCAATTTGTATGCAGCAAACAAATGAGCTGCCACACTCATAAAACAAACTCTTCTCAAGTTCAAGAGTCAAATAGACTACAACATAATAATTATAGGTGACGTCAACAGACCGCTCTCACCATTAGACACATCCTCTAGACAAAAACTGAATAAAGAAACTATAGAACTCAACAGCACAATCAATAACCTAGACTTAACCGACATATATAGAATATATCAACCATCATCAAGTGGATACACCTTCTTATCAGCAGCAGATGGATCCTACTCAAAGATAGACCATATATTAGGTCATAGGGCAACTCTTAGTAAATATAAAGGCGTGGAGATAATACCATGCACCATATCAGATCATAATGAAATGAAACTGGAAATCAATGATAAAAGAAGGAAGGAAAAATCCTACATCACATGGAAAATGAACAATATTCTACTGAATGATCAATGGGTTACAGAAGACATTAAGGAGGAGACAAAAAAATTCTTAGAGACAAATGACCATACAAACACAACCTACTGTAATCTATGGGACACAATGAAAGCAGTTTTAAGAGGAAAATTCATTTCTTGGAGTTCTTTCCTCAAAAAAAGAAAAAAACAACAACAAATAAATGAACTCACACTACACCTCAATAACCTAGAAAAGGAAGAGCAAAACAACAGCAAATGTAGTAGACGACATTAAAAAAAGAGCAGAAATCAACGAAATTGAAACAAAAAATCATTGAAAAAATTGATGAACTAAAAGTTGGTTCTTTGAAAAAATAAATAAGATTGACAGGCCCTTAGCCATGATAACGAAGAGAAGAAGAGAGAGAACTCAAATTATTAACATAGGGGGTGAAAAATGCAATACCACAACAGACACTACAGAAATATAGAAGATAATTAGAAAGTATTTTGAAACCCTATATTCCAATAAAATAGAAGATAGTGAAGATATCAATAAATTTCTTAAGTCATACGATCTGCCCAGATTGAGTCAGGAAGACACACACAATTTAAACAGACCAATGACAAAGGAAGAAATAGAAGAAGCCATCAAAAGATAACCAACGAAAAAAAGCCCTGGACCGGATGGGTAAACAGCGGAGTTCTACAAAACCTTCAAAGAAGAATTAATACTGATTCTTTTCAAGCTCTTTCAAGAAATAGAAAAAGAAGGAGCTCTTTCAAATTCATTCTATGAGGCCAAAATCACCCTGATCTTGAAATCAGACTAAGACACTTCAAAGAAACAAAACTACAGACCAATATCTCTAATGAACTTGGATACAAAAATTCTCAATAAAATCCTGATGAATCGAATACAAAAGCATATCAAAAAAAATTGTGCACCATGATCAAGTAGGATTCACCCCTGGGATGCAAGGCTGGTTCAATATACGGAAATCAATAAATACTATTCACCACATCAATAGACTTAAAGACAAGAACCATATGATCATCTCGATAGATGCAGAAAAAAACATTTGACAAAGTACAGCATCCCTTTATGTTCAAAACACTAGAAAAACTAGGGATAACAGGAACTTACCTCAACATTGTAAAAGCTATATATGCTAAACCTCAGGCTAGCATCATCCTAAATGGAGAAAAACTGAAGGGATTGCCTCTAAAATCTGGAACAAGACAGGGATGCCCCCTATCACCACTTCTATTCAATTTAGTTCTTGAAATTCTAGCCAGAGCAATTAGACAATAGAAATTAAAGGCATAAAACTAGGAAAAGAAGAACTTAAATTATCACTATTTGTGGATGACATGATAATATATATAACAGACCCAAAAGGGTCTACAAAGAAACTGCTAGAGATAATAAATGAATTAAGCAAAGATGCAGGATATAAAATCAACACGCATAAATCAAAGGCATTTATGTATATCAGGAGCAAAACTTCTGATATGGAAAGGAGGAAAACCACTCCATTCACAATATCCTCAAAGAAAATAAGATACTTGGAAATCAACCTAACAAAAGAGGTGAAAGATTTATATAATGAAAACTACAGAATCCTAAAGAGAGAGATAGAAGAAGATCTTAGAAGGTGGAAAAATGTACCCTGTTCATGGATAGGCAGAACTAACATCATCAAAATGGTGATATTACCCAAAGTTCTCTACAGGTTAAAATGGATGCCAATCAAAATCCCAATGGCATTTCTTGTAGAAATGATAAAGCAATCATGAAATTCATATGGAAAAACAAAAGACCCAGAATAGCAAAAGCAATTCTAAGCAGGAATTTGAATCTGGAGGTATAGCGATACCAGAGTTCAAACTGTACTACAAAGCAATAGTTATAAAAGCAGCGTGGTACTGGTACCAAAACAGGCAGGTGGATCAGTGGTAGAGAATAGAGGACACAGAAATCAATCCACAAAATTACAACATTCTTATATATGATAAAGAGGCTAAAAGCATATTGGGAGATGGATAGCATCTTCAACAAATGGTGCTGGGAAAATTGGAAACCCATATGCACCAAAATGAAACTGAATCCCTTTCTCTCGCCATGCACAAAAGTTAACTCAAAATGGATCAAGGAGCTAGTGATGAAATCAGAGACACTGCATGTGATAGAAGAAAAAGATGGCTATGATCTACATACTGTGGGGTTGGGCTCCAAATTCATTAATAAGACACCCATAGCCCAAGAGTTAATAACAACAATAAACAAATGGGACTTACTTAAACTAAAAAGTTTTTTCTCTGCAAGAGAAACAATAAGAGAGGTAAATAGAGAGTCTACATCCTGGGAACAATTTTTTACCCCTCACACTTCAGATAGAGCTCTAATATCCAGAATATACAAAGAACTCAAAAAATTAAACAATAAGATAACAAATAACCCAATCAACAAATGGGCCAAGGACCTGAACAGACACTTCAGAGAGGAGGACATACAATCAATCAACAAGTACATAAAAAAATGCTCACCATCTGTATCAGTCAGAGAAATGCAAATAAAAACCACCCTAAGATACCATCTCACTCCAGTAAGATTAGCAGCCATTATGAAGTCAAACAACAATAAGTGTTGGCGAGGATGTGGAGAAAAGCGTACACTTGTACACTACTGGTGGTACTGAAAATTGATAAGGCCAATTTGTAAAGCAGTATGGAGATTTCTTGGAAAGCTGGGAATGAATGCACCATTTGACCCAGCTATCACCCTTCTCGGACTAGAGGGTCTTAACAGAGCGTACTATAGGGATACTGCCACATCAATGATCATAGCGCCACAATTCACAATAGCTAGACTGTGGAACCAACCTAGATGTCCTTCAATAGATGAATGGTTAAAAAACTGTGGCATCTATACACAATGGAGTATTACTCAGCACTAAAAAATGGCAAAATCATAGACTTTGCAAGGAAATGGATGGCATTAGAGCAGATTATGCTAAGCTAAGCTAACCAATCCTTAAAAAAATGCCAAATGTCTTCTTTGATATAAAGAGAGCACCTAAGAACAGAACAGGGAGGAAGAGCATGAGAAAAAGATTAACATTAAACAAAGACGAGTGGGGGGATAGAAAGGGGGAGAGAAGGGAAAGCATATGGAAATGGTAGGAGACCCTCAATGTTACACAAAATTACATATAAGAGCTTGTGAGGGGAAATGGGGGGAAAACAATGGAGAGAATTGAACAACAGCAGATGAGGTAGAGAGGAAAGATGGGAGGGGAGGGGAGGGGGGATAGTAGGGGATAGAAAAGGTAGCAGAATACAACATCACTATTATGCCATTATGTACAAATGTGAATGTGTAACCAATGTGCTTCTACAATTCGTATTTGGGGAAAAATGGGAGTTCATAACCCAATTGAGTCAAATGTATGAAAGATAATATATCATGAGTTTTGTAATGTTTTGAACAATCAATAAAAATAAATAAATAAATAAAGGTTTAAAATTGAGTGGCAAGAAATCAGCTAAAAAAGTGTTGAGATGCATTCATTTTGCTAAGCAGAAACTTTGTTTTGTGTAGTTGTATCTATCACAAATTTATTTTACCAGAAAACTGGCTTTTGAAAATACACTTAATTGAGATTAAAGGATAATCCACCTACCTTCATGAAAAATTCATAGCATTTCCTATATTTTTCATATTTCAATTTTTGGTAAATATTTTGTCATGGACCAGGTCTAGTCTTAGGCTATTCTTTCAGAATACTGCCTCATCTGATAAGTTGGTACAATGTGTTGGATTGTTCTTTTCATCTTTTATTTAATAGTTTCTAGCTGATAATGTGTATTTTTCATTATCTTTATTTGGACATACATACCCAACGATATCTTTGCATTTTATGTTTTACTGGGAAGAGACTCATCAAAAGCTCTGTATTATATGTATCAACAATCAAACATTTAGAGCATGCAATTATTCTTAATTTTGCATGAAAATATCTTTGTACCATTTACTTATAAAAATTTAGAACTATTAATAATGTCCCTACTGTAATAAGTAACTAATTACCAGAAAAATTAAACAATTCACTTTATATCAATTATGAATATGAAAAGTACTAAAATAAGTATTTGGCAATTAATGCATAATTGATAGAAATTGAAATCATAAGAAAGCCATTTAAAATGTCAGTGCATATGGTCCTTAAATAATAGGTTGTTCAAAAAAATTTCTCTAATTCATAAGATATAATATGCCATATTACAGCGTAACGTGATAAAAAACATTAAATTATCAATATTGATAATAAAGAATGATACCTTTTTTCTTAAATATGTTTATTTGATTTTCATTGTAAGATGTTAATTCTGGAAGACTTCAGAATTAAGAAAGTCTTGGTGTATATTATTTCTAACAGGCTAATCAAAGTACTTTTAAATATATATGTATATATATATATATATATATACATAATATATGTAATGCATATGCATGAATATAGACACATATGTATAATAAATGTATTGTAATATATCTATCAGGTGATTATAATTATTAAATTTTTTAAAAAAAATAGTGACTATAAAAAACAGTCTCAAATTTAAATTTCATAGCATACAACTGTTTGTAATGCCATGAGAGAAAAATAGATATGGAGGAAAAACGAAAAAGGAAGAGAGAGAAAGGGAAAAATGAGGAAGAAAGTGAGTAAAGAAGAGGGAGAGGCGTGTTCGATGTTAAGACAAAAGTGGAGCGGCTGGGTTTGTGATTCAGTGTTAACATGTTTGCCTAGTATGTGTGAGGAACTGGGTTCTATTCTCAGCACCACATACAAATAAAGAAAATGAAGATCCATCAACAACTTAAAAAATAAAAAATAAAAAACTAGAAATATTACTAAAATCCCAAGCATTTATGAATGTTAAATAATAAAATATATGTTACATAGCCTTATGTAATTTCTAGACTCCCCAAAAAAGTCATTAAATGTTGGATTATTAGTGCTATAACTAAAAATCCATTGCTCTTTCCTCTACATTCTGTGGCATTCTAGTGCTAAAATAAATTGTAGTATAACACCAAAAAAAAAAAAATCCTAATATTTCTACAGTAACTGACCCAGTTTAACATCAATGCAAGTAGATTCCTATGGGACATGATATGTACTTTGAAGTTTATTTTTATTCAACACTGGTACATTTCTATTTCTTGAGTTTATGCACATTATAGGATATATATTTCATCCACACGTTCACAAATTTATAGGCATTTATTTCACTTTCAATCACTTCCTCCTTCAGAAAACATGTATTCCTCCGTTTCTGACTGGTCTTTTCTTGAAACTTCTTTCCAAACACATTATTTTCGATTTCCATTATCACATTTGAAGCAAAACTCACACACCCCTCATAATAAACCATAACCCTAATATTACCATTAGATGTACAACTGGTTGGAATGAATGATTGTATATCAATATAAGATTTCTTACTTAGTTTCAGATATCAATTCAATCCATTATTTAAAGTGGAACCAGTTATATTATTTATTCACAATGTGGTATTTTCATGCATTATCTCTATATTCATAGACACAGGGTACACCTCTTTGTACCCCCAACACTAATTTATACGTCTTCAAAATATTGCTCCCAGAAATGTTGGAAGAAATACCCATGTCACCTGATCTACATATGCATTTTATCACTGAAATATTCTGGACACAAAAAGCAAAGGTCACACTTATGATTGTATCAAAGCTAAATGAAAAGTGAACATGGATTACTAAAAACATCCATGTCCAGGTTGCCTAATGCTCTCAAATGAAAATCCTATTGGTAACTACAAATTAGTTTCTTCCAAAGATTATATATTCAAACTCAACCCTGTTGAAAATGTCTAATCCTCTCACTCACTTTATACTTTGCCTGTTTTTGTAATGTCTCTATTGGTATCTGCTTTTCCACAGTTCATCATTGTGACTAAATCTTCACATGTTCTGAAACTTACATTCACACTCTAATCGAAATCCTATTGCTAAAGAACTTTTGGTCCAAATCCTATATTCACTCTTCTTCTTAAAACCTACCTACTATCTTCCTAATCCTACCGACTATCACTTTTTGACTGGAGGTTCTCTTCTACATTCAATCATCCAGTTACAAGGTCTTATGCCATTGTATATCGATTTCTCTGAGACATTTTTGCAGAATGTAATTCAACGATAGGTATCCCAATCAAGGGCCCAATGATTTCTGGGCTTCAAATCTTACTTAGATTTCTGTTTATGTACATATATTTCACGTCTGTATTCTAATAAATATCACAGGTTCCAATAACATTATTCATCCAGCAGAATGGTTCCTAACCGAAAATGAAAATGTTATTAACCATAACCATACACTGTTCCCTCAATCTAACTTTACAGAAGAGCAGTGACAGTGTTGGTCTTACAATACAGGAATGCATGGGATCTTCCACCTGCTGAGAACCTCAAAGGTACATGCAGAAATGATCCCTGGAGAAGATGTAGGCAGCGATGAAGGACCTGAGAGAGCAAAAGTCATCTCAATGGCAAACAACCTGGTTGAATTAAGGAATGTGTCTGAATCAGCCTCATTCTTCTTAATACAGAGAAGATAGACCAAACCATGCCTGTGTGGAGAGCTGTTCCCTGGTCCCTATGTTTGATATACGATTCGAACTTGTGAAAGTGTCACAGGATGTAGGGGCATCCTCCATCTCATGGGAACCTTGGAGGCAAATGTTAGGACAACGTGGTTTCCAAGGCAGTGACCTCATTCAGTTCCTCAAGGAAGTGACTTCACCTCACTTCCTTGGTGATGGAAGTCTCTGAACTTGGGATCCAGGAAGCCAGGCACCCAGAGCCATAACCCGTCCAAGTCCCAGTGGTCTAACTTGTTTGGATTTACGAAGGACAGAGTCAATATTTCTTGGTACCTACTGATTTGAGGATGGCCAAATGCCAGGAAACCTCTGAAGAGGGTCCTATCCTGATAAAGCAGGTAGTGGATCACCGCTGGCTCCTGACTACTTCACAGAGTTGGCAAAGTAGAGCAGATCTGAGACAGGACAGGCCATTTTGGGAGAACATAGTATGGCCCACCAGTCAGAGGACACTCCGGATATGACAGACCTACTTGGGGGAAGGAGGTGCCTTTGCGGGTGTGGGTGTGGGTTTGTGGTTTTGTCTCATGTTCTGAGAATATGAAAGAAAGGCGGTTTGATTGGATTGTAGTGAACTGTTTCTAGTAAGTCGTTTGACAAGGCGAGTCTTTCTATGTCTGTGTATCCCACTGTGTCCGTGGTTGTCGACATTAGAAAAGAGAATGCATCAGTTGATGTGTTCTGTCTAGTAGAAAGCTTCGCAGCATTCATCCTGCCCAATTGATGAATGGACTGCGGCTTGCCTCATGGATGGGCAACACCTACTATCTGCCTAAGTTCCTGTTTTCTTCCTGAATTCTGGCCACTCTCCCGAATAGGCACATAGTTTTGTGTTTAAGATATGTACCACCTCAAGCTCTGTTAAATGGCCATGTACTGGACAGCTGAAGGGAATGAGAGAATATCAGAAAACTCAGATATCAGTGTGACCAGGAAAGTCTCAGTGGAGAAACCCTGCTATGGGCCATTCTCTTACTATGTATCTGTTTCCCTGAATGTCAGGAAGTTCTTTGCCTCAGGCCACCCTCATGTGAAGCCTGAAAAAAAGAGTTTTCAAATGAAAATGAATGGGCATCACCTGTGGCTCTTTGCTTAATTTCTTTGCAAAGGGATGTGTCTGAATCACCCTTTGGCCCTGTGTGCGGTTGTGGCTTAGATTCTCAGCCCCTGATGGATCTAAAGAAAGATCCGATGTGTGCATCCAAAACCAAAATTTCAAAAAGATCAGTTATGATGGATGAAGTCTCTTGCCTTTCTTTGTTAGGTTCCTGAACTACATCAAGTGAGAATAGGGATCCTTTGGTTCAAATAAATTTTTGAAAGCCCTGAAGAAGTGCTTGGGTTTTCTTATGACTCCAATTCACATAAAGAATCTATACCTGACAGTCAGTAGGCCTCAAATTGGAGAAGCAGATCAGTATTAACTGCGGTCTTATTTTATCACTCCTGGTTCACATGCAGGGTGTCCAGGCCACCATGACTTTAGGCAAATGAGCGGCAAGGGAGCTTATTTTGGACACTAACCCATACCCTACTAGACTCTGACTAGTAATCCTAACATGATGGAGAATAATAACCCCAACAGAATAGAAATACAAGAAGTTTTGAGGATTCATGTTGTATAGTTGTACTTGCCTTTTGCATTATATAGGGTAGGAGTTATAAATTTAGTCAATTTTTAATTGAAACAGTTCTCCATGTGTTTTTAAAGTTCACAACCATGTGAATTCCTCTCTCCCTTTCTCTGTAGCCTATTCAGAACATGTATTTTTATATGCACATTTAGAATCCTACCTGGTATCACATGTACATTCTTGAGAGGTTGCTGACTTAGCAGATACAAATTGTCAGAAGAGATCACTCCTCTGAATGCTGTTGGAAGTGAAAATTCAAACTATGGGTGACTTCCTAGTTGAACAACATTATACATAAATCCACGTTTAGTAAAATTAATATTTTTGGCTCTGTGGATTATATATATTTCATGATATATATATATATATATATATATATATATATATATATATATATATATATATATATTGCTACATTTTAATGTCTGTTTGAGTGTGTGTGTGTGTGTGTGTATAGATAGATAGATAGATAGATAGATAGATAGATATACACTCTCCAGATTTTTGAAAATATGAAACATATGTGTCTTATTATATACTCCCTAAATTCATTCATGTACATGTATGTGGATTTATAATCAACTTTTCACAAGATTATTTTCAAAAATATTCATCCACCTGAAATACATATTTGTTTCCTAGTACTAAAAACAAACTTCAGTGAATGGTGCATACAAATCCAAATATTTCTACAGTAACTGTCCCAGTTTAACATCAATGCTTGTAGATTCCTATGGGACATGATGTGTATTTTGACGTTCATTTTTTAACAAAACTGGTACATTATTATTTCTTCAGTTTATGCACATCATAGGATATATATTTCATTAACAAGTTCACAAATTTATAGGCATTTGTTTCGCTTTCAATAACTTCCTTATTCAAAACTCTTGTATTCCTCCAGGTTTCTTGTCTGGTCTCTTCATGAGACTTCTTTCCAAACTCATTATTTCTGAAATCCATAATCACCTTTGAAACAAAATTCACACACTCTTTATGATAATCCATAAGCCTAATATTAAAATAAGATGGATACCTGGTTGGGTTGAATGATTGCATATCAATATAAGATTTCCTGTATATTTTCAGATATCAATTCAATCCATTATTTAAATTTAGAACTTGTTACATTGTTTAATCAAAGTTTTGTCTATTCATGCATTATCTCTATATTCCTAGACACAGGGTACACCCATTTGTAACGCCAGTACTAATTTATATATCTTCAAAATATTGCTCCCAGAAACGGTGGAATAAATACTTATGTCATCTGATCTACATATACATTTTATCACAGTAATTTTCTGGACACAAAAAGCAAAGTTCACACTTATGATTTTACCAAAGCCTTAATGGAAAGTGAGTATGCATTACTAAAAACATCCATGTCCAGGTTGCCTAACGCTCTCAAATGTGAATCCTATTGGTCACTACATATTTGTTTCTTCCTAAGATTATATATTTTACCTCAAGCCTGTTGAAAATGTCTAATCCTATCAATCACTTTATCATTTGCCTGATTTACTAATGTCTCTATTAATATCTGCTTTCCTACATATTTTCCACAGTTTATCATTGTGACTGACTCTTCACATGTGCTCACATTTTCATTCACTCTCTACCCGAAACCCTATTGCTAAAGAACTTTTGGTTTAAATCCTACACTCTCTCTGCTTTCTAAACCTACTGACTATCTTTCAAATAATACCGAGTATCCCTTTTTGACTAGAAGTTCTCTTCGACATTCCATCATCCAAGGTACAAGGTCCTATGCCATTGTACATCGATTTATCTGAGACATCTCTGCAGAACATAATTCAAAGCTAAGTATCCCAATCAAGGGCCCAATACCCTTCTGGGCTTCAAATCTTACCTAGATTTCTGTTTTCATTCTAATATTTCACTTTTACATTCTTGTAAATATTACAGGTTCCCAATACAATTATTCATCCTGCAGAATGATTCTTAACCCAAATCGAACCTTTTATTAACCCTAACCATACACTCTTCCCTCAATCTAAGTTTACAGAAGAGCAGGGACAGAGTTGTTTTTACAATACAGGAATGTAGGTCATCTTAAACCTGCTGAGAACCTCAAAGGTCCATGCAGAAATGATACCTGGAGAAGATGCAGGCAGCTATGAAGGAGTTGAGAGAGCAAAAGTCACCTTGCATGGCAAACCACCTGGTCAGGATGAAGGGTCGTGTCTGAATCAGTCTCTCTATTCTAAATGTAGAGAAGGTGGACCAAACCAGGCCTTTGTTGAGAGATGTTCCCGGGTGCCTATGGTTGATATACAATTCTAACTTGCGAAAGTGTCACAGGAAGTAGGGGCAGCCTCTATCTCATGGGACCCTTGGAACCAACTGTTAGGACAAAGTGGTTGCCAAGGGAGTGAACTCATTCAGTTCTTGAAGGAAGTGTCCTACCTCACTTTCTTGGTATTGGAACTCTCTGAAATTGGGATCCAAGATGCCAGACACCCAGAGCCAGTCCCAGTCCCACTCCCACTGGGCTCAGTTGTTTGGATTTACCAAGGACAGAGTCAGTCTTTCTTGGTACCTACTGCTGAGAGAATGGCCAAATGCCAGGACAGATATGAAGAGGGTCTTTCCTGAGAAAGCAGGTAGTGGCTCACCACTGGATCCTGACAACTTCACAGAGTTGGCCAAGGCAACCAGAACTGAGACAGGACTGGCCATTTCGGGGAACATAGTTTGGCTCAACAGACAGAGGACACACTGGACAGTCAGAGACTTACTTGTGGGAAGGAGATGCCTTTGTGGGTGTGGGTGTGAGTTTGTGGTTTTGTCTCATGTTCTGAAAATAGGTAGGAAAGGTGGTTTGTTTGGTTTGGAATGGACTGTTTCTAGTAAATCGTTTGACAAGGTGAGTGATTCTAGTTCGGTGTATCCCACTGTGTACGTGGTTTTGGACATTAAAAAACAGAATGCACCAATGGATGCATCCTGTCTAGTAGAAAGCTTCCCAGCATTCATCCTGCTCAACTGATGGATGGACTGCGGTGTGTCTTATGGATGGGGAACACCTACTATCTTCCTAAGTTCCTGTTTTCTTCCTGAATTCTGGCCACTCTCCAGAATAGGCTCATGGTTTTGTGTCCAAGATATATACCACCTCCAAGCTCTGTGCCATGGCCATGTACTGGACAGCTGAATGGAATGGGAGAATCACAGAAAACTCAGATATCAGTGTGACCAGGAAAGCCTCAGTGGAGAAATCCTGCTTTGGCCATTCTCTTACCTATATTTCTGTTGCCCTGAATGTCAGGAAGTTCTTTCCCTCAGCCCACCCCTTTGTTAAGCCTGAAGAAAACAGTTTTCAAATGGAAATGAAAGGGCATCACCTGTGGCTCTTTGCTTAATTTCTTTGTAAAGGGATGTGTCTGAATCAGCCTCTTGGCCCTGTGTGCGGTTGTGGCTTAGATTCTCAGCACCTCAAGGATCTAAAGAAAGATCCCATGTGTGCATCCATAACCAAAATGGCAAAAAGATCTGTTATGGTGAATGAAGTCTCTTGCGTTCCTTTGTTAGGTTTCTGACCTACATCAAGTGAGAATAGGAATCCTTTGGTTCAAATGAATTCTTCAATGCCCTGAAAAAGTGGTTGTGTTTTCTCATGACTCCAAATCACATAAAGAATTGTTACCTGACACTCAGTAGGCCTCAAATTGGAGAAGCAGAGCTGTATTAACTGCAGTCCTATTTTATCACTCCTGGTTCACATGCAGGGTGTCCAGGCCACCATGACTTTAGGCAAATGAGGGGCAAGGGAGCTTATTTTGGACACTAACCCATATACTACTAGACTCTGACTACTAATCCTAATATGATGGAGATTAATAACCCAAACAAAATAGAAATACAAGCAGTTCAGAGGAGTCATGTTGTATAGTTGGACTTGCCTTTTGCATTATATAGGGTAGGAGTTATAAATCTAGTCAATTTTTAATTAAAATAGTTCTCCATGTGTTTTTAAAGTTAACAAATATGTGAATTCCTCTCTCCCTTTTTGTGTAGCCTATTCAGCACATGTATTTTTATATGCACATATAGAATCCTACCTGGTATCACATGTTCATACTTGAGAGGTTTCTGACTTGGCAGATACTGCCGCGGTCCGGTTGGAGCAAAATAACCGGGGGGTGGGGGTTATGAATAACATGTGTATGTTGATATAGCAGGAGTGGAAGCCATTTATTGTAGGACAATAGAGGTATTTATACATTCCACCCAGGTTATCTAATTAACATAAACTAGATACTGCAGTCAACCAATCAGGAATCTCCACACTTAATGGCTCGCTTTTGTTACATCTCAAACCACTCCCTCTGGCATTTTGCCAGGCATCATCCAGACTTGTTTACACACTCTAACATTCCCCTGGCAAAATGCCAGGTGTTATTTTGACATGTTTACAGACTCTAACATTTCCCCCTTTTATTTAATTTAAATAAAGACCACAGTGGTTTTTACAGAAACACCATAAATAACCTGCTACAAACAGAAAGGGAGGATACAAAATGTCACAATACAAGCCAATTGATGAAGCACTTGGAGAAATAATACCAGCAATGACACTGTTAGCAAAGACACCGAGTTAAAATTTGTTATAGATTACAGTTTGTTGTCTCAGTCCAGGTAAAGCAGTGTCTCAATAGATTAACTCACAGTTCAGGTAAACCACAGTCCAGGTATGTTCTGCAGGCAGCTAGCTTAAATCACAGTCCTGGTAAGTTCTGCAGGCAGCTAGCTTAAATCACAGTCCATGTAAATTCTGCAGGCAGCTAGCTTAAATCACAGCCCAGGAAAGTTCTGAAGGCAGCTAGCTTGATCCAAAGTCTCCTCCGTTTCTCAGCCGAAGTCTCCTCCGGTTTTCAGCAACACTGGAAATTCTTCCACCCTTGTCCTCACCGGCACTGGGATGAAGGCAGGAACTCCTACCACTGGCTAAAGAAAATCCTATAGTATTCCACCAGGTGCTAAGAAAACAACCTTCTGAAAAATTTAGTAAATTATCTCAAGGTTTTTTACATTTGAAAAAAGCCTTAATAGTGCTTATTATTTATTATCTTCCGGGTGTGGGAGAACCATTGTAGCTTAGTTATTGGCATTGAAAATGACCAAACATCAGGGAGCCAGTAGCATCTATGGCTGGCTGTAGCATCCTGGGCAGCCACAGATGGCCCTGGGGAGTGTCCAGGACTCAAACTGCCACGGGGCCCCGCTCCCCAGGCTGGGGGCGGGGAATTGCCGGCTGCCACTGCTTGAAAAGCCCTTGCTGCACAGTGACTGGCTTGAGCATGTGGCAGCCGAGGCGCCTATTCACACACACTCCGGAAACGAAAAGTATTCAGTAACAGCCTTTTGCTGAAACTTTTTTCCTGATAATCCTTCTTCTTCTTAACTTTCTTTTTCTTTCTGATTAGACTTCCTGGGCTTCCATCAACACATGCCCTAATTGCACTTGTTTCCACTGGGGTGCCTCTTTCCATTATCAATTTACTTCTCACCCCTTCCTTATTTTCATCACAAAGACAATACAATACACTGAGATAAAACAAGACACAATCATACTGTATCAATCTTCTCCATTTTTTGAAATGACCGTTTTTCCTCTCCCCCTATCTGCCTAGGGATGAGCAGATTTGCTCCCATCCTATCTATGGATGGGCAGCTTTTATTCGTCACTTACCCCCAAGTGTCCCAGGGCTCCCTGTAATGGCCACCATCTGCAGCAGTCCCACTGCAGCAAAATAACGGGGGCAGGGGGTGATGAATAACTAGTGTATGTTGATTCAGTAGGAAAGGCGTGATAGGTAGGAAAGGCTATTTGTTTGGTATTGAGTGGACTGTTTCTAGTAAGTTGTTTGACAAGGCAAGTGTTTCTATATCTGTGTATCCCACTGTATCTCTGGTTGTAGACATTAGAAAAGATAATGCATCAATGGATTTGTCCTCTCCAGGAGAAAGTTTAACAGCATTCATCCTGCCCAATTTATGAAAGGACTGTGGCTTGCCTTATGGATGGGCAACACCTACAATATTCCTAAGTTCCTGTACTCTTCCTGAATTCTGGCCACTCTCCACAACAGGCTCATGGTTTTGAGTCCAAGATATGTACCACCTCCAAGCTCTGTGACATGGCCATGTACTGGATAGCTGAAGGGAATGGCGAGCATCTCAGAAAACTCAGATAACAGTGTGACCAGTAAAATCTCAGTGGAGAAACCCTGCTTTGGGCCTTTTCTTACATAATGTTCTGTTGCCCTGAATGTCAGGAAGGTCTTTGCCTCAGGCCAACCCTTTGTGAAGCCTGAAGAAAACAGTTTTCAAATGGAAATGAATGGGCATCACCTGTGGCTCTTTGCTTAATTTCTTCCAAAAGGGATGTGTCTGAATCAGCCTCTTGGCCCTGTGTGAGGCTGTGGCTTAGATTCTCAGCACCTGATGGATCTAAAGAAACATTCCTTTTGTGCTTCCAAAACCAAAATGGCCAAAAGGGCAGTCATTGTGGTTGAAGGCCCTCGCCTTCCTCTGTAAGGTTTCTGACCTACATCAAGTGAGAAGAGGGATCCATTGGGTCAAATGAGTTCTTCAAAACCCTGCAGAGGCTAGCCCGTAATTGCTTGGGTTTTCTCATGACTCCAATTCACATAAAAAATCTATACCAAACAGTCAGTAGGCCTCATATTGGAGAAGCTGGGCAGTACAAATGGCAGGCATATTTGATCACTACTGGTTCACAGGAAGGGTGTCCAGGCCACCCTGATTTTAGGCAAATGAGGGGTAAGGGAGCTTATTTTGGACACTGTCGTGAGCTTTGCCCCTCATGGAAAACCCCAGCCAGAGGTTATGATGAGTGTCTATATGGAAGAAGATGAGGGCCATGTGGGAGTGTTTTGGTTTTAATTGTGGTCATTTGTGTGGTGGTTGAAATAGATGACTGGGTCCACCTGGGCTTGAAGTCTGGTGTGATTCCCCTTACAGACTGAGTTCTGAAACTGACCTCAGAGAAATATTGCCATGAGTTCTCTTGGGATTTTAGGAGGCCACGCATTAGAGTCGCCCTTGGAAACTGAGATCAAGTCCCAGGGTGGCTTTCCACAGAGCATCGGGAATCTCAGCCAGGATATCACATGATTTTATTATGAAAGACTTGGCAGCCATAGATGAGATTCAAAACAAACATGGACCTCACACTCTAGACCTCAATGGGCCTGGGTTCATGTGATCTTTTGGCCACTCTTTGGGAAGCCTTGACTGTGAGAATTCTCCAGAGCTTTCATTGAAATGAGCTTCCATACCATTTAATGGTTCTTGAAAGAATTGAAACCTACAGTGCCTCCAACTTCATCCGTGAAAAATGCTAGATAAATACCAAGAAATTTTTGAAATTCCCATAACCAGGTGTCAGAGGAGAACATTTGGATGTCCTGTTGCTGATCAGGAGTGTTCCAGACAGTGGTTTGATTGACTGGGTTTCATGAAAATGGTGTAGAACTGAAATGCCAGTATGTTGGAGCCTGCTGAGTATTGGGCCCAGAACTGTGGTGTGCAGGTGTGGGATAAAACATTTGTGTTGGGGCCATTTGGATCTACCATTGACTTCCAAATGGCTTGTGACTGACATGGTGCAGCCAGCAGACCCTTATATGTAAAGGCATCTTGTTATATGGAGAGGTTTCAGGGCAATATTACGAATCAGGTTGCTATCTTCAAGTGGGCAAGCTATGTGGGATAGAATCCTGGTTGGTGCATTCTCTTGCAGACTCTGACCGACCACACGTGACAGAACTACCTTCAGCACTGTGTCCCAGTTGAACTTCTTGTATTTCGTAGAGCAAATACCAAACTCCCAGTGCAGCAGCAAGAAACACCATGAATAGTGGAGGATGACTAAATGGGTACACAGTCCACACAGGGAGACCCTTAGCCTTCAGTGGCCACAGTTTACCTACAAAGAGAGAATTCAGCACTTTGCCTCATTTTCATTGGAAAATAAGAAACCAATTTCTTCAGGTCACATAGATGCAGAGCCAGCTTTGATGGTCTCACAACAAAGGAAGCTAAAGCTCCTGAAAACAACATATATTTCAAGTGCCCAACCTCAGAGGCAGTTTCTCAAAAAGTCGTTAGGCCAGCAGAGCTCCATGTTTGTGGAGTGTTTACCTGTTAGACAAGGATGCAAGAAAAGACCACTGACTCCAATTAAAATCAAATTAAACTAAGCTTATTATTTTCACCAGCCAGGCTAACTCTCCCTCCCAAAACGGCCGGAACAAGACAGCAACCCCAACTTACCTACAGCCCAGCTTTAAAGCCCAGAAAGTTACACAAAAGGGGGGTTAGAGATAACAGAACTCGGACAAGCATCACACTAATGGTAGTTTATATATATATATATATTTTTTTTTTTTTTGCTGGCCCCAACATCAGAATTTGTGAGGACCATTAGACCCTCAGAGATGGTCATTGTCTGTCCAGGGAAGGCCAATATTTATGATGTGTCGCTAATGTTTCACAGAGTGCTGCTATCTGGTCAGAGAGCCAGACATGGGTGAGTTCAAGGCATGGGCAGGCATTCCAAGCAGGTTCAGAATTTGCAGTAATTTATAGTAAAGCCAAAATTATCTTATCATGGCTTTGTGGCAAGATGGCTCCCAATTTTAATAAAAGATCAGGTTGGGCCTATCATTCCCCCCTTTTCTTATGTGTTCCTTTCAAATCTTTGATAGATTAAGGGAAGTGCACTGAGGAAATTTAAATCCCTCAGGTAACAGTCTCCAAATTTCTAGAACTCACCCAAAACGGGTCTCCCTGATTTTACCTGACTTAATTAATTACGTATATTGATAGTCTATTTATTTTTGGCTCCATTGTTGTAAGAAGGGAGGCCTCACGCATTTTGGATTCTTCTGCGCTGAGAGAGGGTGACGTAAGGGTCATGGCATGAGGGACATGAGTTGCCTTTTAGAATTTAGTTGAGGGACATGAGTTGCCTTTTAGATTTCAGCTTGGTTTGAAGTCTGGTTGGGGAAGAACAGGTTGTAAAGTCATCTGGGAATGGGTTCTTCTATGAGAGTAACAAAAACCATGAGTAATGAATAAATGTTGCAGCAGCTGGAACATGTCACCGTATAGAAGTTCCCTCACCATTCTTTAATATCCTCAGTTATCAGGACTGTCAACTTAATATTTAATTTTTTGTTTTACAGTTGTCCCTCCCCATAATATACAGTTTATTAATTTAATGTCATCTGATCTTGCAAAATCCTTTTTCTAGTATGACCTCTGTGTCTAATAGAGAAACCTTTAATTCTGTTACTCAGGGCTGGATAATCGTACTAGCAAACACCAAGCCTACCTCTGTAGGTTAGGAATATCTGTAGGCCCTAAACTAAATTTTCTGCCTCTGGCAGCTCCTCTTAATAGTCTCTTTTTATAGTTATCAGGCATTCCTGTCTGAGAATCCTTCTTTGTAACCTCCAGTCTTACTTATTTTGGGAGGCTAACATAAAGTGTATACCTTAAAATATTAATATTTGTTTTCTTGGCCAATTCATTTAACTTTAATTTTAAATCCTAATCTTAAACATCCAGCAAATAAATTTTAACAGCCTTATATTGAGAGTACTGGGCTTTAATATCTATAACTTAATTATTATTTATCTTTTCATTAATTGGGATTATGTATTATTCTGTCTGTCTTGTAGGTGATGACTTATTATCTTAAATTAACCCATGTTGTGTTATTAAAGCAACACTTCGGTAAAAGACTAACAGGGAATCTTTAGATCACTTATAAGCAAATTAAAAATAAAATTTTTTAACAAGAGTAAAAATACTTAGTTTCTGTAATAGCTACCCTGAATTTTTTGGCTGAGTTATACATTATATGCCCTGTTTGAGATCCTAGTAATCTTCACAGAAAAACAAAAGAAGTTTTGAACATAACTTTAAATGAAATAAAATCTGACCTACTCCTTTTGTAGTCATTCTCACATGTAGTAAGATGGGACACAGTGCCTTATCTCAGGTAAGGCAGGCCTCTTTATAAATATTAAGTGTTTTAGTTCTAAAGCTGATCATTGTTTTTTAAATATCATTTTACAAAGTTTACATAAATTGTTTGAGGTCACATGAACATTATCTAACATCATATGACATCACATTTAAAACATGGATTAAAGAAAGGCTGAAAGATTTTAACCTTTACATATGTTAGGCTCTGATTAACTTAAAAATACATTTAAATTGTTCCCCAATGAAAAAAGTAACATAAAACTTTACATATCTTATTGATAACAGGTAAATAAATCCCCAGTACATTTTTTTTACCATACAACTTCAGAATACCAGCTTGATATAATGCTCTTTAAATGTTTCTAACTTACAGACTTGTATACCTGGAAGATATGAGCACATTAATAGCATCAAAATTACATTGATATTTCTAGATTAACCAAGTTTAGCTTTTAAAGAAATGGCAGTAGAGTGCTCTAAAATAACAGTTCTTATTTAATCAGTTGTTTAATTTTTATGGTTGCTTGCTCTAGAAAAAAAAAAAACTTAATAAACACAATGTTATGGGTAAACTTATGTTTTCAGAAATTTTTGTCTCTTTAACACATGACTGATTTTTACAATCTGATACAGACCTTAGTAAATCAATCGGGTATCTAACAAATGTACTCAAGAATGAGAAATTCCACATCAAATTTACTTTACTTATTTATTAAAATATTAGACAAATGTATTGAAGAGTGTAAACCATTTTTTTGTTGAAGGAAAAGTCCTAGAATCAAGGCATTTTAGACATTTTGTAGATATTAATATTTTATTAGATTTTTGAACACCTATAAAAACTTGTAAGCTTAAATTTAAAAACATTTATTTTTATCTGTTTATCCAATTTAAATTGAACAATTTTAATCACGTGAATTAAAGATCTTTGGATCCACTTTTTTTAAATTAATTTTTATTGTAGGTTGTTCAAAACATTACATAGTTCTTGATATATTATATTTCACACTTGATTCAAGTGGGATATGAACTCCCGTTTTTACCCCATATACAGATTGCAGAATCACATCAGTTGCACAACCATTGATTTACATATTGCCATTCTGGTGTCTGTTGTATTCTGCTGCCTTTCCTATCCTCTACTATCCCCACTCCCCCATCCCCTCCCCTCTTCTCTCTCTACCCCCTCTACTGTAATTCATTTCTCCCCCCTCATATTTTTCCTCCTTTCCCCTCACTTCCTCTTGTATGTAATTTTGTATACCCCTGAGGGTCTCCTTCCATTTACAGGAAATTTCCCTTCTCTCTCCCTTTCCCACCCACCTCTCATCCCTGTTTAATGTTAATCTTCTTCTCATGCTCTTCGTCCCTACTCTGTTCTTAGTTACTCTCCTTATATCAAAGAAGACATTTGCCATTTGTTTTTGAGGGATTGGCTAGCTTCACTTAGCATAATCTGCTCTAATGCCATCCATTTCTCTCCAAATTCTATGATTTTGTCATTTCTTAATGCAGAGTAATACTCCATTGTGTAAAAATGCCACATATTTTTTATCCATTCGTCTATTGAATGGCATCTAGGTTTTGCTTCCACAGTCTTGCTATTGTGAATTGTGCTGCTATGAACATGGATGTAGCAGTGTCCCTATAGTGTGCTCTTTTTAGGTCTTTAGGGAATAGACCGAGTAGGGGAATATCTGGATCAAATGGTGGTTTTATTCCCAGCTTTCCAAGAAATCTCCATACTGCTTTCCAAATTGGCCGCACCAATTTGCAGTCCCACCAGCAATGTACAAGAGTACCCTTTTCCCAACATCCTCGCCAGCACTTGTTGTTGTTTGACTTCCTAATGGCTGCTAATCTTACTGGAGTGAGATGGTATCTTAGAGTGGTTTTGATTTGCATTTCTCTGACTGCTAGAGATGGTGAGCATTTTTTCATATACTTGTTGATTGATTGTATGTCCTCCTCTGAGAAATTTCTATTCAGGCCCTTGGCCCATTTGTTGATTGGGTTATTTGTTATCTTATTGTCTAATTTTTTGAGTTCTTTGTATATTCTCGATATTAGGGCTCTGTGTGAAGTGTGAGGAGTAAAGATTTGTTCCCAGGACATAGGATCCCTATTTACCTCTCTTATTCTTTCTTTTGCTGAGAAAAAACTTTTTAGTTTGAGTAAGTCCCATTTGTTGATTCTAGTTATTAACACTTGTGCTATGGGTGTCCTATTGAGGAATTTGGAGCCCAACCCCACAGTATGTAGATCATAGCCAACTTTTTCTTCTATCAGACGCCATGTCTCTGATTTGATATCAAGTTCCTTGATCCACTTTGAGTTAACTTTTGTGCATGGCAAGAGAAAGGGATTCAGTTTCATTTTGTTGCATATGGATTTCCAGTTTTCCCAACACCATTTGTTGAAGATGCTATCCTTCTTCAATTGCATGCTTTTAGCCCCTTTATCGAATATAAGATAGTTGTAGTTTTGTGGATTGGTTTCTGTGTCCTCTATTCTGTACCATTGGTCCACCCACCTGTTTTGGTACCAGTACCCTGCTGTTTTTGTTACTATTGCTCTATAGTATAGTTTGAAGTCTGGTATAGCTATCCCGCCTGATTCACACTTCCTGCTTAGCATTGTTTTTGCTATTCTGTGTCTTTTATTTTTCCATATGAATTTCATGATTGCTTTCTCTATTTCTACAAGAAATGCCGTTGGGATTTTGATTGGCATTGCATTAAACCTATAGAGAACTTTTGGTAATATCGCCATTTTGATGATGTTAGTTCTACCTATCCATGAACAGGGTATATTTTTCCATCTTCTAAGATCTTCTTATATTTCTCTCTTTAGGTTTCTGTAGTTTTCATTGTATAAGTCTTTCACCTCTTTTGTTAGGTTGATTCCCAAGTATTTTATTTTATTTGAGGATATTGTGAATGGGGTGGTTGTCCTCATTTCCATTTCAGAGGATTTGTGGCTCATATACAGGAATGTCTTTGATTTATGTGTGTTGATATTATATCCTGCCACTTTGCTGAATTCATTTATTAGCTCTAGTAGTTTCTTTGTAGACCCTTTTGGGTCTGCTAGGTATAGAATCATGTCATCTGCAAATAGTGATAATTTGAGTTCTTTTCCTATTTTTATGCCTTTAATTTTTTTCGTCTGTCTAATTGCTCTGGCCAGTGATTCGAGAACTATGTTGAACAGAAGTGGTGAGAGAGGGCATCCCTTAAAATTTGTTTTTATGAGTGCTTTTTTTATTATGAGCGCTCCTTATATATGTTAATTTCTGTATCATATATATGATTAAGAATATATATATATATAGACATACAACAAATAACAAAAGTGTGCACACATAATAATAGTAAAGGCCTTGTAGCTTTTAGCAGGTGAAATCTCCATTGCCATGTTTTAAAAACTCCACAGTTGGTCAAAGATAGAACTGATCAGAAAAACATTAACCTAGGTCTGTGGGATCAAAATTATGAATTAGAAAAATTAAAGGATCTAAGGAAAAAAATAAGAGTCCTAGAAAAAATATCTGACCAGTAATTAGTAAATACCATACTATTTACTTTTTTTTTTCCCTAAGCCTCATATCAGTCTCCTACTGATCTTGCAGGCTTCTTTCATTTGCATTTCCATCTAAGTCCTGGCTGAGGTCTGGAAGGAGCAGGAAAAAACTGCTATTCTGAGCAGACACCTCAGGCCTAACGCATTTTAACCATAATTTTCCAGATAGGATGTTGAAAATTTTGATACAAGCTTAAGACAAAATTTACAAAATTTTATATCTTTACATCTTGTGTTGTCAACAGATACCATACTATGATTTACTATCCTTGTCCAAATTAATGCACTGGTACACACAGTGACATTTTCCCAGGCTACCCAATTAAAAATTGGTGAAAAAAAAAAGACTGAATGATTGGAAAATTTCTTGCCAACTTGGAAGTAGAGTTCTTTAGTTTTCCATCCTAAGTATTTAAGTTCTCTGGCATGAATTATCTGAAATCATAAACTAAACAATTATCTCAATCTGACTTTTAACGGCAAGATTCTGCAATGCTTCAAAAACCCAATAAGCTACCAGATTGTTACAATAAAACATCATCATTTAGACACACATTCAGGTAAAATCATTCCCAAGAAACAATATATAATATCAACACATTATTGCACATGTCTTAAAGTGCCAGAAACAAAGACACACGACAGACAGAAAGGAGCTCCAGACTATGACTGACAGACAGAAGCCTTTAAAACAGAGCAGATAAGAGAAAAATCTCCTACACCAGTTGCACCACAGATGTCCCCACAAGGGGACCAGATGCTTTCACAGAGGAGCATCCTGAAATGTAAAATCAAGGGTCGCCATAGTGACTTTCCTGCATTTAGTGTCCCCTTTTTTTCCCTCTTTTTTAAGATGACAGAGGTGGCATTATCGTTAAATTGCAGGGAAAGACCTAGGGAATTCTCTGAAAAAATAAGGCTTCAGCAGCTGCTGGGATTCCCTCAGTCCCTCCTTTTACTTACAGGATTTGCTCCTCTGTTTCAGTTCCACCACAAGCATGCTCCATCTCCTAACATTTCTGTAGTCAGCTCTCAAAAAGTTCCAGGGTGCGGGTGGGTTATCAAAATTTGTAACTTAAAGTTGGGTTCCTGAACTTGAAGCCAATTAATGCCAATTTAAAAATGAGGACAGGGTTTTGAGAAAAAGAAAAACGAAGGTTTATTGCTTTGCTAACAAAGATAAACACAGGGACTCTGCCAAAAGGTTGTGACTCTCTTTATCTGGAGGGACAAGGGATTTTAAAGGAGTTTCACTTATTAACCTGGGAGATACTCAGTTCTTAGGTCCCCCGCAGGCACTGCCCTCTGCAGTGAGTGTGCTCCAGGCAGCCAGCTAGGGGCTTCTATCATACTGCTTAACAAACGGGTGTAAAGTTCAATGCAGTTCCTTTAAACTCAGTCCAAAGGGTGTCAGGCTTACTTGCTTTATTTTCATGTCCGATATCCTTAAGTTTTCACCACAGAAATCACACAACAAAATGCACAAAAACAAACAAACAAAAAACATATAGAACACAGAACAAAACAAAAACAACAACAACAACAAAAAAAAAAAAAAAAACAAACAGAAATCCGGCGCCGAAACAGGAAAACAGAGGAGCAATGCAATGTCTTCCTAAAGCTCCCCGTAGGAGTGCATGCGTGCCCGTTGGCACCTCTCTACCCTTCCAGATGAATTCCCTAGAGAACAGAACAGATGACAGAATGATTCTTGTTACTGTCCCAGACAGGAGTATATGTGAGCCTCCTCAGTCCACCTCTCTGTCATCAGAAGAGATCTCCCTTAACCGGATATCAGATGTTATAAAGGCACCAATTACCTATGGATGCCTCCTCCACCAGGTGCTTGCTAATAGTTTTAATGTGGTGGTTCACTGCAGTGCTCCCTGAACTGAAGGCTAACTCCAAGGCCTTGGACCATCTCAAGTTGCACAAACCCTAGAGTTGCTCTCAAGCTTGGAGCCCTGGAAGGAAGGCCAACTTCAGAATTTACAGCAGTCTGGTCTTGTGATCTTGTCCGGCAGGGTCATCTCACTGGGGAACTCCAAAATATTAGACCAGGAACGCATGTAAAGACCACTGACTCCTAGTAAAATCAAATTAAGGCAAGCTAATTATTTCAAAGGGAAAGGCTACCTCTCCCTCCCAAAATGTCGGGAGCAAGACAGCAAACCCACCTTTCCTATAGCCCAGCTATATAGCCCAGAAAGATGCACAAAAAGGGGGTTACAGATAACAGAACTTTAACAAGCATCACACTAACGGTAGTTTACATTTTTTTTTAAGCTCACCCCAACATCAGAAATTATGAGGACCATTAGAGCCTCAGAGACTCGTTGTCTGGCCAGGGAAAGAAAATATTTATGAGGTGTCACTAAAGTTTCAGAGAGGGCTGCAATCTGGTCAGAGAGCCAGGCATGGGTGAGTTTAAGGCATGGGCAAACATTCCAAGCAGGTTCAGAATTTGCAGTAATTTATAATAAATCCAAAATTATCTTTTCATGGCTTTCTGGCAAGTGGGCTCCCAATTTTAATAAATGATCAGGTTGGGTCTATCAACCCTGTCCCTTACTTTTGGAAACTCCCCTTCCACATCCAAGCTTGTGAACTCCTGAGCATTTTCCATTCCAGATATGTATTCACAGATTTTCTAACTCTTCTCCTCTAATTGTGTATTACTTGGGGCGAATGTAATGTCAAGGCATTGTTCTGGATGAGAATGGGAAGATTTTTTGCATACACATTGGATTCATTATCTAATTTTTCATTCGAAATACTTAATCCCTGACACTAAAACCTACCCTACTGGACTCTGACTACTAATGCAAATATGATGGAGATAAATTACCCCAACAAAATAGAAATACAAGCAGTTCAGAGGAGGCATGGTGCATAGTTGGACTTGCCTTTTGCATTATGTAGTGTAGGAGTTATAAATCTAGCAAATTTTCAATTTAAATAGTTCTCCATGTGTTTGAAAGTTAACAAATATTTGAATTCCTGTCTCCCTTTCTCTGTAGCCTATTCAACACATGTATTTTTATATGCACATATCAAATCCTACCTGGTACCACACGTACATTCTTGTGAGGTGGATGAATTGGCAGATACAATTTGTGAGAATAGATCACTCATTCTAAACGCTGTTGGAACTGAAAATTCAACCTATGGGTGAGCTTCCTAGTTGAACAACATTATACATAAACCCATGTTCAGTAAAATGAATATTTTTGGATCTGTGGATGATATATATTTCATGATTAATTTAGATTGCCATATATATTGCTACTTTTTAATGTCTGTGTGTGTGTGTTTTATATATATATATATATATATATATATATATATATATATATATACTCTCCAGATTTTTCAAAATATGAAATATATGTGTCTTATTATACACTCCCTAAATTCATTCATATTCATATATGTGGATTTATGATCAACTTTTCACAAGATTATTATCAGAAATATTCATCCACCTGAAATACATATTTGTTTCCTAGTACTGAAAACAAACTTCAGTGAATGGTGCACACAACTCCTAATATTTCTACAGTAACTCACCCAGTTTAACATCAATGCGTATAGATTCCTATGGGACATGAAGTGTATTTTGACGTTCATTTTTATTCAACTCTGGTACATTACTATTTCTTCAGTTAATGCACATCATAGGATAAATATTTCATCCACAATTTATCAAATTGATAGGCATTTGTTTCACTTTCAATCACTTCCTGATTCAGAACACATGTATTCCTTAATGTTTCTTGACTGCTCGTTTCATGAGACTTCTTTCCAAACACATTATTTTCAATTTCCATTATCGCTTTGAAGCAAATCTCACACACCCGTCTTGATAAACCATTAAAGTAATATTACCATTATATGTATAATTGGTTGGAATTAATGATTGTATATCAATATAAGATTTTCTGCATATTTTCAGATATAAATTCAATCGATTATTTAAAGTGTAATCAGTTATATTATTTATTCACAGTATGGTCTCTTCATGCATTATCTCTACATACATAGACACAGGGTACACCTCTTTGTACCCCCAATATTAATTTATATGTCTTCAAAATATTGCTCCCAGAAATGGTGGAAAAAAATACTCTGTCAACTGATGTACATAAACATTTTATCACAGTAATATTCTGGACACAAAATGCAAAGTTCACACTTATGATTGTACCAAAGACTAAATGGAATGTAAACATGGATTACTAAAAAAATCCATGTCCAATTTGGCTAATGCTCTCAAATGTCAATCCTATTAATGATTACATATTTGTTTCTTCCTAAGATTATATATTCATATTCAACCCTGTTGAAAATATCTAATACTATCACTCACTTTATACTTTGTCTGATTTCATAATGTCTCTATAGATATCTGCTTTCCTACATATTTTCCCCAGTTCATCATTGTGACTCATTCTTCACATGTGCTGACATTGACATTCACTCACTAACCGAAACCCTGTTGCTAAAGAACTTTTGGTCCAATTCCTATACTCATTCTTTTTTCTAAACTTACTTACTATCTTCCTAATCCACCTACTGTCCCCTTTTGACTGGATATTCTCTTCGACATTCAATCATCCAAGGTACAAGGTCCTATGCCATTTTATATCGATTTATCTGAGACATCTGTGCAGAACATAATTCAAAGCTAAGTGTCACAATCAAAGGCCCAATTCCCTTCTGGGCTTCAAATCTTACCTAGATTTCTGTTTTCATACTTACATTTCATCTATTTATTCTTGTAAATATCGCAGATTCCCAATACCATTATTCATCCTGCAGAATGATTCCTAACTCAAATCGAATATGTTATTAATCCTAACCATACACTCTTCCATCAATCTAACTTTACAAAAGAGTAAGGACACAGTTTGTCTTACAATACAGGAATGTAGGGGATCTTCCACCTGCTGAGAACCTCAAAGGTCCTTACAGAAATGATCCCTGGAGAAGATGTTGACAGCTATGGAGGACCTGAGAGAGAAAAATTCATTTTCCATGGAAAACAACCAGGTCAAAATGAAGGGATGTGTCTGAATCAGCCTCTCTCTTCTTAATGTAGAGTAGTTGGACCAAATCAGGCATGTGTGGAGAGCTGTTCCCGGGTGCCGATTTTTGATATACAATTCTTAGCTTGAAGTGTCACAGTAAGTAGGGGCAGGCTCCATCTCATGGGAACCTAGGAAACAACTTTTAGGACAAAGTGTTTGCCAAGGCAGTGACCTCATTCAGTTTCTGAATGAAGTGACCTACCTCACTTCTTTGGTGATGGAACTCTCTGAACTGGGGATCCAAGAAGCCAGGCACCCAGAGTCAGTCCCAGTCCCAATCCCAGTGGGCTCACATGTTTGTATTTACCAAGGACAGAGTCAGACTTTCTTGGTACCTACTGATGTGAGGATGGCCAAATGCCAGGAGAGCTCTGAAGAGGGCCAGTTCATGAGAAAGCAGGCAGTGTCTCACCACTGGTTCCTGAAAACTTCACTGAGTTGGCCAAGGAGACCAGATCTGAGAGAGTTTCCCAATACTATTATTCATCCCGAAGAATGATTCCTAACCCAAATTGAACATGTTATTAAACCTAACATACACTGTTCCCTCAATCTAACTTTACAGAAGAGCGGGGACAGTGTTGGTCTTACAATACAGGAATGTAGGGGATCTTCCACCTGCTTAGAAACTCAAAGGTCCATGCAGAAATCATTCCTGGAGAAGATGTAGGCAGCTATGAAGGACTTGAGAGAGCAAAAGTCATCTTCCATGGCAAACAACCTGGTCAGGATAAAGGAGTGTATCTGAATCAGCCTCTCTCTTATTAATGTAGAGAAGATGGATCAAACCAGGCCTGTGTGGAGAGCTATTCCTGAGTGCCTATGGTTTATATACCATTCTAACTTGTGAAAGTGTCACAGGAAGTAGGGGCATCCTCCATCTCAAGAGACCATAGGAAGCAACTGTTAGGACAAAGTGGTTGCCAAGGGAGTGACCTCTTTCAGTTTCTGAAGGAAGTGACCTCACGTCACTTCCTTGGTGTTGGAACTCTCTGAACTTGGGATCCAGGAAGCCAGGCACCCATTGCCAGTCCCAGTCCTACTCCTAGTGGGCTCACTTCTTTGGATTTACCAGGGACAGAGTCAGTCTTTCATGGTACCTACTGATGTGGGGATGGCCAAATGCCAGAAGAGCTCTGAAGAGGGGCCTTTCCTGAGAAAGCAGGTAGTGGCTCATGCTGGCTCCTGAAATCTTCGCAGAGTTGGCCACGAAGACCAGATCTGAGACAAGACAGGCTATTTTTGGGGAACATAGTATGACCCACCAGTCAGAGAATACTCCAGATAGTCACAGATGTACTTGGGGGAAGCAGGTGCCTTTGTGGGTGTTGGTGTGGGATTCTTTTTTTGTCTCATGTTCTGAGAATAGGTTAACCAGTACCCTGGTTATTAATTGGTAGTTACATTATGCTTATAGACCCCAGAACTCAGGACAGGTAGAAAAAATAAATAGAACCATTAAATAGACCTTTACGAAATTACTCTTAGAGACCTGCATAAAAGATTGGACTATGCTCCTGCCTTATCCACTGTTTCATGCAAGAAATACTCCCTCTGTTTCTTTGTGTAACCTCACCACCTGTGAAATTCTCTATGGTGCCCTTCCTCCAGTAAGGGACCTAACCCCAACTCTAAGACCTAAGGATCCCTTCCACACCCCCTAGCTTGACAGACTTAAAGCTCTTGAAAGAACTCATTGATATCTGTTCAAACAGCTGGCCACGGCCTACCAAACTGGGGACAAGGGGACTCCACTTCAATATAATGTAAGAGACTTCATCTACATAAGAAGACATCAGGTTTCATTCCTGGAACCCCGATGGAAAGGAACATACCAGGTACTACTTATAACACCTACATCAGTAAATGTATACGGAATCAATTCCTGGATCCATGCCTCTCATCTCAAGCCTGCGCTCTGTCCAGACTCTTGCTGGAAACTGGAAATGACTAGTAGCCCTTTCAAATTGTGTTTTCACCATATGAATAAGGCTATAGACTCTCCCCTTGGCCACCAGTAGTCCTAAACCTCATCAGGTGGTTCATCAGCGATGGCTGATCACAAATCCTACTAGAGAAGAAGTATGGTCTATCTCGCTTACAGCCCCCATAGGGACCTGGTGGCCATCTCTCCACCCAGACATTTGTCAGCTGGCTATAGGTTTTTCCTATTGGGATATATCTGATAAAGTGGATCCCACTAAAATTCTATTAAATACCTTCTGTATCATCGATAATGGAAACAAACATTATGGATGTAGGGACACGCGAGCAAGATGCAGGTTGGCTAGCCCAGATTACTATGTTTGCACGGCAGACTATCAAAGTCACAAGGAGCCACGGCTGTGAGGGGAAAAAGCCAACTTCTTCTGTAAGTCATGGGGATGTTAGCATACAGGGACTGCCTGGTGGAACCCAAACTCCCCATCAAATTCAGTACACAGCATTGGCCATATTACCAATTAGACAACCAAAACTGATGGACCCCAGAAGGCTCTCTAGATCCTCAAATTATGCATGACATTTTTAACTTCTACAAGTGATCAAAAGGGTGGAAGGAGATTCCCCTATGTGAAGACCTTTTCCCTCCTTCACTCACGTCCTGAACTATGCTTCTCCAATAGATCCTAACCCTCAGCCTTCTGCTCCAGACTCTCTGCTTTCACTCCCACCTGAGCAACCTGATTTCTCCCCTCCATTTACTAGATCAAAAAACCAAACCTCGGCCGGTTCTCAGACAATTGCGCCCTTGCTGAGGTATCAGGTACTGAGGTACCCCTCCACCCACTCAGTCCTCTTTTCTCCAGTAAGTGCCCAGAGCAGGTCCCATCATGTCCTCTTACCAGCTAACCCAAAGCTCAAACCAGCTGAGGAGATCCCTCAGACCACTATCCAAGATGTAATGAAAGTGACCTTTAAAGTTGCCTTGTCATCACTGAAAACAGGTGACTAAGAATTTAAAGTCCCTCACAGGCTTTTTGGGATACTCACTCCTGTCGTCCCCTCTGCTCTACCTGTTCTACTGCTCAAGTTTTTGTTGCCAGGAAAATCACAAACCCCTTTCCCAATATTCTTTTACATCTCTCCTTCCTAATTCTCAGATAAACGGAGCTGCTCTCAGCCTTGCTTTCCACGTCTTGCCCCTCTTCACCAGGCCCACAGAAAAGTCTTATATGACCTTCTCCAGAAGTCTTCACCATTGCTGACTTTAGGACTTTCAGCAAAAGAGTCCCTATAAAAGAATTCAATGTAGATAAACTCCGTGTTTTCATGTCGCCCTGTTCTACTTGGCCAGTGGCTGGAAAAATCAGCACTCCTAAGCTAGACACCCCCTTACGAGTTTTTCACAAAATAAGTGAACAAGGCCTCTGGCCTTGAGCTGGGGATTCTTAGAGATGGCTACAATTCTAAGTAAAGAAGTTACCAACTAGGCTCCATGGTAACAGCTGGCAGGGAGAAAAAAAAAGAGAAAAAAAAAGCTCTCCCTGTCCCAAGTGTCCTTGAAAAGTTAACTTGCCGAGAACAGAGGAAAAAATAACAGAAACAAAAACTGCTTTTTGTGAACTTCTGCAGACTGTGAACTTCTGAGCCCCTTCCCTTACATGTTGGGTACAAATTCTGAAACTACCTAAACTTGGGGTTCAGAAGATTAATTGATTACAACAGAAGCAATACCCTCTAAATCCGTTTGCAACCAAATAGGGCTGTTTCCCTGTCTTCGGTGCTATCTTAGATTCCTTTCCTTTTCCGTACCTACAACAGTATAATTCTATATACTTAAACATTGTTTATGTTTTCATGAAATGGTCAACAGATGTGATTAATTATGTAATGGTGCAGATGTTTCCCAGAGTGTTCTAGGATGATGCATGTTCATTTAAAGATCAAATCGGAGGGCATACAACCTGTTTCCACCGGGAACCTGTATCTCTCACTTTAGCCATCCTATTAGGAATAGGAGTTGCTGCAGGAGTGAGCACAGGAACCCTAGTCCATGGGACACAACAAATGACCCAATTAGAAGCAGCAATAGACCAAAAATTAAAGATAATAAAACCTCCATCACAGCTTTACAGGAATGTTTAACCTCTCTCTCTGAAGTTGTTTTACAGAACAGGCGAGGGTTAAACCTTCTCTTCATGAGAGAAGGGGGACTTTGTGCTGCATTGAGG
The DNA here is from genome assembly GCF_048772815.1 of Callospermophilus lateralis. Classification (NCBI taxonomy): domain Eukaryota; kingdom Metazoa; phylum Chordata; class Mammalia; order Rodentia; family Sciuridae; genus Callospermophilus; species Callospermophilus lateralis. The sequence continues at coordinate 1,617,780 of NW_027513355.1, read as the reverse complement.
GAAGAAGGTTGTTTTTATGCCGACCATACTGGAGTTGTATAAGAACCTATGAGTATATTAAGAAAAAGCCTTTAAGAGTGTCAACGAGAGAGAGAGGCCCAAAAAGGGTGGTTTGAGTCTTGGTTCACACAGTCCCTCTGGTTAACTATGCTTTCATAAGCCCAGGCCTGTCCATTAATAATCCTCATATTATTGCTAACTGTAGGACCCTGTTGGCTCAACCATGTAGTTTCCTTTCTCGAAGCTCAAATTGGACAATTTAAACTTATGGTAATCAGACAACAATATACCCCACTAGGAGACATAAAATGTGACACCCTTCAATGATCACTTTCATGATTAAAAGTAACCAGAAGAAGAATTGGGGAATAAAAAGTTAATAAAATAGGTACTTGTCACTTCCTATTTTTCTGTATGCTTAATAAAACACTGTTGAAATCTTGAGAACTGTTTGCTAATCTTGTTCCCAGAATGTGCTGTCCCCAACTGCCAAACTGCAGAATGTACTCCATCATCCCGTTGAAAGCAAACTGCCCACTCTCCCTGACGCATCAATAAATTTCCCTCCCTGCCCTCTCCAAGGAAAGTATATAAGCTCTGTTTAAGCTGTTCTCAGGACTCTCTGCTCTATTCAAGTGAGCTCTGAGCCCCAGCATGCTGGACCCTCAATAAACCCTTTGTTGTTGCATGAGACAGTCTCTTGGTGGTCTCTTCCTCCTATGCCTGCCCGACCATTACAATATTCCAACTCTATATTCTTATAAATATCTCAGGTTCCCAATACCATTATTCATCCAGCAGAATAATTCCTAACCCATATCAAACATGTTATTAAACATAACCATACACTCTTCCCTCAATCTAACTTTACAGAAGAGCAGGCACAGAGTTGGTATTACAATACAGGAATGTAGGGGATTGTTCATCTGCTGAGAACCTCAAAGATCCATGCAGATATGATCACTGGAGAAGATGTAGGCAGCTATGAAGGACCTGAGAGAGCAAAAGTCATCTTCCATGGAAAACAACCTGGTCAGTATGAAGGGTTGTGTCTGAATCAGGCTCTCAAATTTTAATGTAGAGAAGATGGACCAAACCAGGCCTGTTTAGAGAGTTGTTCCCGGGTGCCTATGGTTGATATACCATTCTAACTTGTGAAACTGTCACAGGTAGTAGGGGCAGCCTGCATCTCATGGGACCCTTGGAAGCAAATGTTAGGACAAAGTGGTTGCCAAGGCAGTGACCTCATTCAGTTCCTGAAGGAATTGACCTCACCTCACTTCCTTGTTGATGGAACTATCTGAACTTGGGATCCAGGAAGCCAGGCACACAGAGCCAGTCCCAGTCCCAGTCCCAGTGGTCTCACTTGTTTGGATTTACCAAAGACAGAGTCAGTCTTTCTTGGTACCTACTGATGTGAGGATGGCAAAATGCCAAGAGAGCTCTGAAGAGGGGCCTTTCCTGAGAAAAAGGTAGTTGCTCAATGCTGGCTCCTGACAACTTTACAGAGTTGGCTAAGGAGGACAGATCTGAGAGAGAACATGCCATTTAAAGGGAACATACTGTGGCCCACTAGTCAGAGGACACTCCAAATAGTCTCAGAATTACTTAGGGACAGGAGGTGCCTTTATGGGTGTAGGTGTAGGTTTGTGGTTTTCACTTGTTCTGAGAATAGGTATCAAAGGCGGTTTGTTTGGATTGAGTGAACTCTTTCTGGTAAGTACTTTGACAAGGCGAGTGTTTTTATGTCTGTATATAAAACGGTGTTCGTGGTTGTAGACATAAGAAGAGAGAATGCATCAATGGATGTGTCCTGTCTAGTAGAAAGCTTGCCAGCCTTCATACTGCCCAATTTATGAATGGACTGCTACTTGACTTACGGATGGGCAACATCTGCTATCCTCCAAAGTTCCTGTTTTCTTCCTGAATTCTGGCCTCTCTAAAGAATAGGCTCATGCTTTTGTGCCCAAGATATGTACCACCTCCAAGCTCTGTGACATGGACATGTACTGGATACCTGAAGGGAATGACGAGCTTCTTAGAAAACTCAGATATCAGTATGACCAGTAAAGTCTCAGTGGAGAAAGCCTGCTTTGTGCCTTTTGCTTACCTATTGTTTTATTGCCCTGAATGTCAGGAAGGTCTCTGCCTCAGGCCTCCCCTTTGTGAAGCCTGAAGAAAAGAGTTCTCAAATTGAAATGAATGGGCATCACCTGTGGCTCTGTGCTTAATTGCTTTGGAAAGGGATGTGTCTGAATCAGCCTCTTGGCACTGTGTGAGGCTGTGGCTTAGATTCTCAGCACTAGATGGATCCAAAGAAATATCTCATGTGTGCATCCAATACAAAAATGGCTAAAAGAGCAGATATTGTAGATGAAGTCTCTCGCCTTCCTATGTAAAGTTCCTGACCTCCATTAAGTGAGAATAGTGATACTTTGGGTCAAATGAGATATTTAAAGCCCTGTAGAGGCTAGCCTATAGGTTCATGGGTTTTCTCATGATTCCAGTTCACATAAAGAATCTAAACCGCACAGTAATTTGGCCTCAAATTGGAGAAGCAAAGCAGCATTAACGGCATGCCTATTTGATCACTCTTGGTTAACAGGAAGGGTGTCTAGGCCACACAGACTTTAGGAAAATGAGGGAAAAAGGGAGCTTATTTTGGACACTGTTGTGGGCTGCGCCCCTCATGGAAACCTGCTACCAGAGGTAATGATTAGTGTCTATATGGAAGAAGATGAGGGCCATGTGGGAGTGTTTTGGTTTTAATTGTGGACATTTGTATCGTGGTTGGAAGAGATGACTGGGTCCACCTGGGCTTGAACTCTGGTGTGACTCCCATTAGAGACTGAGTTCTGGAACTGACCTCAGAGCAGTATTGCCATAAATTTTGTCGGGATTTTATTAGGCCACGCATGAGAGTGACCCTTGGAAACTGAGATCTAAGGCCAGTGTGGATTTCCACAGAGTACTGGGAATCTCAGCCAGGATATAACATGATTTTATTTTTAAAGACTTGGCAGCCATAGTTGAGAGTCAAAACACACATGGAACTCACATTGTAGACCTCAATGGGTCTGGCTTCATGTGACCTTTTGGCCACTCTTTGGGAAGACTTGCCTGTGAGAGTTCTTCAGAGCATTCATTGAAATGAGCTTCCTCACCATTTAATGGTTCCTGAATTAATTGAAACCCATAGTGCCTCCAACTTCATCCTTGAAAAATGGCTAGATAAATACCATGAAATTTTTGAAATTCCCATGACCAGGTGGCACTGGAGAAACTTTGGATGTCCTGTTGCTGATCATGAGTATACCAGACGGTGCCTTGATTGACTGGGTTTCATGAAAATGGTGTAGATCAGATATGCCAGTAAGTTGGAGCCTGCTGAGCAGTGGGCCTAGAGCAATGTTGGGCAGGTGTGTGACACAAAATATGCGCTGGGGCCATTTCGATCTGCCATTGGCTTCCAAATGCCTTGTGACTGACAGGATGCAGCCAGCAGACCCTTATTTGTAAAGGCATCTTGTTATATGGAGAGTTTTGACCCTGTCCCTTACTTTTGGAAACTCCTCTACCACCTCCAAGTTTGTGAACTACTGATCATATTCCATTCCAGATTTGTATTCTCAGAATTCCTAACTCTTTTTCCCTAATTGTGTCTTACTTGGGGTGAAAGTATTGTCAAGGCATTGTTCTGGATGAGAGTGGGAAAAATTTTGTGTAGCACATATTTGCATACACATTGGATTAATTTTCCAATTTTCCATTCAGAATACTAAATCCCTGACACTAACATATACCCTATTAGACTCTGACTACTAATCCTAATATGGTGGAGTAAAATAACCCAAACGGAATAGAAATACAAGCAGTTCAGAGAAGGCATGGTGTGTAGTTGGAATTGTGTTTTGCATTATATTGGGTAGAAGGTATAAACTAGTTAATTTTTTTATTGAAAGAGTTCTCCATGTGTTTTTAAAGTAAACAAATGTATGAATTTGTGTCTCCCTTTCTCCGTAGCATATTCAGCACATGTATTTTTATATGCACATACAGAATCCTACCTGGTACCACTCGTACAATCTTGTGAGGTGGCTTACTTGGCAGATACAAATTGCGAGAAGACATCACAGCTCCTAAACACTGTTGGAACAGAAAATTAAACCTATGGGTGAGCTTCCTAGATGAACAACATTATACATAAATCCATGTTCAGTAAAATGAATATTTTTGCATCTGTGGATGATTTATATTTCATGGTGAATTTCGATTGGCATATATATTGCTACTTTTTAATGTCTGTGTGTATATATATATATATATATATATATATATATATATATATATATATACAGTCTCCAGATTTTTCAAAATATGAAATATATGTGTCTTATTACACACTTCCTAAATTCATTCATATTCATGTATGTGGATTTATAATCAAATTTTCACATGATTATTCTCAGAAATATTCATCCACCTGAAATACATATTTTTTCCTACTAGTGAAAACTAACTTCAGTGAATGTTGCATACAAATCCTAATATTTCTACAGTAACTGACCCAGTTTAACATCAATGCGAGTAGATTCCAATGGGACATGCTGTGTGTTTTGACGTTCATTTTTATTCAACACTGGTACATTATGATTTCTTCAGTTTATGCACATCATAGGATATATTTTTCATCCACAGTTTCCCAAATTTATAGGCATTTGTTTCACTTTCAATCAATTCCTTCTTCAGAACACATGTATTCATCCATGTTTCTTGACTGGTCTTTTCATGAGACTTCTTTACAAAACACATTATTTTCAATTTTCATAATCATTTTTGAAGCGAAACTCAGACACCGTTCATGATAAACAATAACACTAATATTAACAATAGATGTATAACTGGTTGGAATGAATGATTTTATATCAATATAAGATATCTTAAATATTTTCAGATATCAATTCCATCCATTATTTAAAGTGGAATCAGCTATATTATTTATTCACAGTGTGGTCAATTCATGCATTATCTCTATATTCATAGACACAGGGCACACCTCTTTGTACAACCAATACTTATGTATATGTCTTCTAAATATTACTGCCAGAAATGGTGTAAGAAATACTCATGTCACCAGATCTACATACACATTTTATCACAGTAATATTCGGGACACAAAAAGTAAATGTCACACTTATGATTGTACCGGAGTCTGAATGGAAAGTGAACATGGATTACTAAAAACATTCCTGTCCATGTTGCCTAATCCTCTCAATTATCAATCCTGTTGGTGACTACATATTTGTTTCTTCCAGAGATTATATATTCAAACTCTACCCTGTTGAAAATGCCTAATCATATCACTCACTTTATACTTTGCCTGATTTCATTATGTCTCTATTGATATGTGGTTTCCTACATATTTTCCCCAGTTCATCATTGTGACTGACCCTTCACATGAAGTTATGTTTACTTTCACTCTCTAACCAAAACACTATTGCGATAGAACATATATTCCAAATCCTATATTGACACTTCTTCCTAAACCTACTATCTACCTAATCCTACCGACTATCCGTTTTTGACTGGATGTTCTCTTCGACATTCAATCATCCAAGGTACAAGGTTCTATGCCATTATATATCTATTTTTCTGAGACATCTGTGCACAATGTAAATCAAAGTTAAGTATCCCAATCAAGGGCCCAATGCCCTCTAGGCTTCAAAATTACCTAGATTTCTGTTTTTATTCATATATTTAACCTCTATATTTTTATAAATATCGCAGGTTCCCAATACCATTATTCATCCCGCAGAATGATTCCTAACCCAATTCAAACATTTTATTAACCCTAAGAATACACTGTTCCCTCAATCTAAATTTAATGAAAAGCAGGGACAGAGTTGGTCTTACAATACAGGAATGTAGGGGATCTTCCACCTGCTGAGAACTTCAAAGATCCATGTAGAAATGAACCCTGGAGAAGATATAGTCATCTATGAAGGACCTGAGAGAGCAAAAGTCATCTTCCATGTCAAACACCCTGGTCAGGATGAAGGGATGTGTCTGAATCAGCCTCTCTCTTCTTAATGTAGAGGAGAAGGACCAAACCAGGCCTGTGTGGATAGCTATTCCCGGGTTCCTAAGGTTGACATACCATTCTAACTTGTGAACATTTCAGAGGAAGTAGGGGAACCCTCCATCTAATGGGACCCTTGGAAGCAACTATTAGGACAAAATGGTTTACAAGACAGTGAATTCATTCAGTTCCTGAAGGAAGTGACCTCACCTCACTTCCTTCGTGATGGATCTCTCTGAACTTGGGATCCTGGAAGCCAGGCACACAGAGCCAGTCCCAGTCCCAGTCCCAGTGGGCTCACTTGCTTGGATTTACCAAAGACAGAGTCAGTCTTTCTTTGTTCCTACTGATATTATGATGCCAAAAGCAAGGAGAGCTCTGAAGAGGGGCCTTTCCTGAGAAAGCAGGTAGTGGCTCAAAATTTCCTTCTGACAACTTAAAAGAGTTGGCCAAGTAGACCAGATCTGAGACAGGACAGGACATTTCGGGGAAACATTGTATGGCCCACCAGTCAGAGGACACTCCGTAGAGTCACAGACCTACTTGGGGGAAGGAGGTGACTTTGTGGGTGTGGTTGTGGGTTTATGATTTTGTCTCATCTTCTGAGAATAGGTAGGAAAGGCGGTTAGTTTTTTTTTTTTTTTTTTGGAGTGTACTGTTTCTAGTAAGTCGTTTGACAAGGCGAGTGTTTCTATGTCTGTGTATTCCACTGTGTCCGTGGTTGTATACATTAGAAACGAGAATGCATCAATGTATTTGTCCTGTCTAGTAGAAAGCTTCCCAGCATTCAACCTGCCCAATTTATGAATGGGTTGTGGCTTTCCTTAAGGATGGGCAACACCTACTATCTTCCTAATTACCAATTTTCTTCCTGAATTCTTTCCAATCTCCAGAATTGGCTCATGTTTTTTTGTCCAAGATATGTACCACCTCCAAGCTCTGTGACATGGCCATGTACTGGATATCTGCAGGGAATGGCGAGCATCTCAGAAAACTCAGATATCAGTGTGACCAGTAAAGTATCAGTGGAGAAACCCTGCTTTGGGCCTTTTGCTTACATAATGTTCTGTTGCCCTTAATTTCAAGAAGTTCTTTGCCTCAGGCCACCCCTTTGTGAAGCCTGAGGAAAACAGTTTTCAAATGGAAACGAATGGGCATCACCTGTGGCCCTTTGCTTTATTGCTTTGGAAAGGGATGTGTGTGATTTAGCCTCTTGGCCCTGTGTGAGGCTGTGGCTTAGATTCTCAGCACCTGATGGATCTAAAGAAAGATCCCATGTGTGCATCCAAAACCAAAATGGCCAAAAGAGCAGTTCTTGTGGATGACGTCTCGCCTTCCTCTGTGAGGTTCCTGACTTCCATCAATAGGGATCCTTTGGGTCAGAGGAGTTCTCCAAAGCCCTGCAGAGGTGCTTGGGTTTTCTCATGACTCCAATTCACATAAAGAATCTTAACCTCTGAGTCAGTTGGCCTCAAAGTAGAGAAGCGGTGTAGTCTTCACAGCATGCCTATTTCATCACGCCTGGTTCACAGAAAGTATGTCCAGGCCACCCTGACTTTAGCAAATGAGTGGCAAGGGAGCATATTTTGGACACTGTCTTGGACTGCGCTCCTCATGAAAACCTCCAGCCAGAGGTTATGATGAGTGTCTATATGGAAGAAAATGAGGGCCATGTCGAAGTGTTTTGGTTTTAATTGTGGTCATTTGTGTGTCAGTTGGAAGAGATAACTGTGTTCACCTGGGCTTGAACTGTTGTGTGATTCCCCTTAGAGACTGCTTTCTGGAACTGACCTCAGTGAAGTATTGCCATGAATTGTTTTGAGATTTTAGGAGGCCACGCATGAGATTCGCTCTTGGTATCTGTGATCTAGGCCCAGGGTGGCTTTGCACAGAAAACTGGGAATCTTTGCAAGGATATCACATGATTTTATTCTGAAAGACTTGGCAGCCATCAATGAGAGTCAAAACACACATGGACCTAACATTGTAGACCTCAATGGGCCTTGCTTATGTTACCATTTGGCCTCTGTTTATGTAGCCTTGCCTATGAGAGTTCTCTAGAGCTTTCATTGAAATGAGCTTCCTCACCATTTAATGGTTCCTGAATTAATTGAAACCCAGAGTGTCTCAAATTCATTTTTGAAAAATGGCTAGATAAATACCATGCAAGGTTTGAAATTCCCATGACCAGGTGGCACTGGAGAACCTTTGGATATCTGGTTCCTGATCATGAGTGTACCAGACAATGCCTTGATTGACTGGGTTTCATGAAAATGGAGTAGAACAGAGATGCCTGTAAGTTGGAGCCTGCTGAGTAGTGGGCCTAGAGCTGTGGTGTGAAGGTGTGTGATAAACATCTGTGGTGGGGCCATGTGAATATGTCTTTGACTTCCAAATGGCTTGTGACTGACATGCTGCTGCCAGCAGACCCTTATATGTAAAGGCATCTTATTATATAGAGGGGTTTCAGGGCAATGTTCAGAATCAGGTTGCTCTTGTCAAGGGGGCAAGCTATGTGGGATAGAAGCCTGGTTGGTGCATTCTCCTGTAAACCCTGACCCACCACACCTGACAGAACTCCCTCCAGCACTGTGTCCCTGATGAACTCCTTGTATTTTTTGAAGCAACACCAAACTACGAGTGCAGCAGCCAGAAACACCACGAAAAGTGGAGGATGACCAAATGACTTCACAGTCCACGCGGGCAGACACTTAGACCCAGGTGGCCAAAAATTGCCGACAAAGATAGAATTCATCACTGCTGCCTAATGTTCATTGGAAAACAAGAAACCATGTCCTCCAGGTCACATAGATGCCATTCCAGATTTGATGGTCTCACTACAAAGGAAGCTAAATCTCCTGACAACAACATATACTTTAAGTGCCCAAACTCAGAGGCAGTTTGTCAAGAAGTCTTTAGGCCAAAAGAACTTCATGTTTGTGGAGTGTTTACCCTATCCCTTACTTTTGGATACTCCTCTCCCAACTCCAAGGTTGTGAACTCCTGAGCATTTTCCATTCCAGATATGTATTCACAAATTTTCTAACTCTTCTCCTCTAATTGTGTCTTACTTCTGGTGAAGGAAATGTCAAGGCATTGTTCTGGATCAGAGTGGGGAGATTTTTGTGTAGCACATATTTGAATACACATGAGATTAATTTTCCTATTTTCCATTCGAAATTCTGAATCCCTGACACTTACCCATACCCTACTAGACTCTCACTACTAATCCTAATATGATGGAGAAAAATAACCCAAACAAAATAGAAATACAACCAGTTCAGAGGAGGCCTGTTGTATAGTTGGACTTGCCTTTTGCATGATAAAGGGTAGGTGTTACAAATCTAGTCAATTTTTAAATGAAAAAGTTCTCCATGTGATTTAAAGTTAACAAATATGTGAATTCTTGTTTCCCTTTCTCTGAAGCCTATTCAGAACATGTATTTTTAATGCACATATTGAATCCTACCTGGTATCACACTTATATTTTTGTGAGGTGGATGACATGGCAGATACAAATTGTGAGAAGAGATCACTCCTCCTAAACACTGTTGGAACTGAAAATTCAACCTATGGGTGAGCTTCCTAGTTTAACAACATTTTACTTAAATCCATGTTTAGTAAAATAAATATTTTTGCTTCAATGGATGATATATATTTCATGATGAATTTCTATTGGCATATATATTGCCAGTTTTTAATGTCTCTGTGTGTGTTTTTTGTATATATATATATATTCTCCAGGTTCTTCAAAACATGAAATATATGTGTCTTTTATACACTCCATAAATTTATTCATGTTCATGTACTTGGATTTATAATCAACTTTTCAGAAGATTATTCCAGAAATATTCATCCACCTGAAATTCATATTTGTTACCTAGTACTGAAAGCTAACTTCAGTGAATGGTGCACACAAATCCTAATATTTTTATAGTAACTGACCCAGTTTAATATCAAAGCAAGTTGATTCCTATGGGACATTTTATGTATTTTGACATTTATTTTTATTCAACACTGGTAAATTACTATTTCTTCTTTTTTTGCACATCATAGGATATATATTTAATCCAAAAGTTATCAAATTTACAGGTATTTGTTTCACTTTCAATCACTTTCTGCTTCAGAACACACGTATTCCTGCAGGTTACTTGACTGGTCTTATCATGAAACTTCTTTCCAAACACATTATTTTTGATTTTCATAATGATTTTTGAAGCAAAATATACACAATTTTCATGATTATCCATAACCCTAATATTTCCATTAGATGTATAAATGGTTGTAATGAATGTATGTGTATCAATATAAGATTTCATGTATATTTTCAGATATCAATTCATTCCATTATTTAAAGTTGGAACCAGTTATATTTTTAATTCTCAGTATGGTCTCTTCATGCATTATCTCAATATTCATAAACACATGGTACACCCATTTGTACCCCCAATACTAATTTATGCATCTTCAAAATATTGCTCCCAGAAACAGTGGAAGAAATACTCCACCTGATCTACATATACATTTTATCACTGTAATAATCTGGACACAAAATGCAAAGTTCACCTTTATGATTGTACCAAAGCCTAAATGGAAATTGACCATGGATTACTAAAACATCTATGTCTAAATTGCCTAATGCTCTCAAATGTCAATCTATTTGTGACTCCATATTTATTTTTCCCTAAGATTATACAGTCAAGTTCAACCCTGTTGAAAATGTCTAATATTATCACTCACTTTGTACTATACCTGATTTCCTAATATCTCTATTGATATCTGCTTTGCTACATATTTTCCCCAGTTCATCATTGTGAGTGACCCTAAACATGTGCTGATATTGACATTCACTCTCTAACCGAAACCCTATTGTTAAAGAACTTTTGGTCCAAAGTCTATACTCGCCCTCATTTCAACACCTACCGACTATCTTCCTGATCCTACAGACTATCCCTGTTTGATTGGATGTTCTCTTCTACATTCAATCATCCAAGGTACAAGGTCCTATTTCATTGTATATCGATTTATCTGAGACATCTGTGCATAACATAATTCAATGCTAAGTATCCCAATCAAAGGCCCAATGCCCTTCTGGGCTTCAAATCTTACCTAGATTTCTGTTTTCATACTTATATTTCACCTATATATTCTTAAAAATGTCACAGGTTCCCAATACCATTATTAATTGAGCGGAATGATTCCTAACCCAAATCAAACATGTTATTAACCTTAACCATACACTGATCCCTCAATCTAACTTTTCAGAAGAGCAGGGACAGAGTTGGTCTCAAAATACAGGCATGTAGGGGATTCTCCACCTGCTGAGAACCTAAAAGGCCCATGCAGAAATGATCCATGGAGAAGATGTAGGCAGCTATGAAGGACCTGAGAGAGCAAAAGACATCTTCCATGGTGAATAACCTGGTCAGGATAAAGGGTTGTGTCTGAATGAGCCTCTCTTTTTTTCATATAGATAAGATGGACCAAAACAGGCCTATGTGGAGAGCTGTCTCTAGGTGCCTATGGTTGATATACCATTATAACCTGTGAAAGTATCACAGGAAGTAGGGGCAGCCTCCATATCATGGGACCTTTGGAAGCAACTGTGAAGGCAAAGAGGTTGTCAAGATAGTGACCTCATTCAGTTCCTGAAGGAAGTGACCTCATCACACTTCTTTGGTGATGGAACTGTCTGAACTTGGTATCCAGGAAGCCAGGCACTCAGAGCCAGTCACAGTCCGAGTCCCAGGGGTCTCAATTTTTTTGATTTACCAAGGAGAGAGTCAGAGTTTCTTGGTAACTACTGATGTGTGGATGGCCAAATGCCAGGAAAGCTCTGAAGAGGGGCCTTTTCTGAGAAAGCAGGTAGTGGCTCACCACTGGCTCCTGACAACTTCACAGAGTTGGACAAGGAGACCAGATCTGAGAAAGGACAGGCCATTTCAGTGGAACATAGTATGACCCACCAGTCATAGGACACTCTGGATAGTCACAGTCCTACTTGGGGGAAGGAGGTGCCTTTGTATGTGTGTGTGTGTTTGTGATTTTGTCTAATGTTCTGAGAATAGGTAGTAGCGGCGGTTTGTTTGGTTTCGAGTGAACTGTTTCTAGTAAGTCATTTGACAAGGCGAGTGTTTCTATGTCTCTGAATCCCACTGTGTCCGTGGTTGTAGACAGTTGAAAAGAGAATGGATCAATGGATTTGTGTTGTCTAGTAGAACGCATCCCAGCATGTATCCTGCCAAATTTATTAATGGTCTGAGGCTTTCCTTATCGATGGGCAACACCTGCTATCTTTCTAAGTTCCTGTTTTCTTCCTGAATTCTGGCCAATATCCAGAATAGGCTCATGGTTTTCTCTCCAAGATATGTACCACCTAAAAGCTCTGTGACATGGCCATGTACTGGATAGCTGAAGGGAATGGAGAGCATCTCAGAATACTCAGATATCAGAGTGACCATTTAAGTCTCATTGGAGAAACCCTGCTTTGGGCCTTTTGCTTACCTATTGTTCTGTTGACCTGAATGTCAGCAAGGTCTTTGCCTCAGGCCATCTCTTTTTGAAACCTGAAGAAAACAGTTTTCAAATGGAAATGAATGGACATCCCCTGTGGCTCTTTTCTTAATTTCTTTGGAAGGAGATGTGTCTGATTCAGCCTTTTGGCCCTTTGTGAGTCTGTGGCTTAGATTATCAGCACCTGATGGATCTAAAGAATGATCCCATGTGTGCATTCAAACCAAACTGGCCAAAAGAGCAGTCATTATGGATAAAGTCTCTCACCTTCCTTTGTAAGGTTCCTGACCTCCATCAAGTGAGAATAGGGATCCTTTGGGTCAATTGAGTTCTTAAAAGCCCTGCAGAGGCTAGCCCATAGGTGCTTGGGTTTTCTGATTACTCCAATTCACATAAAGAATCTAAACCCCACAGTCAGTAGGCCTCAAATTGGTGAACCGAAGTAGTATTAATGGCAGGCCTATTTGACCACTCCTGGTTCACAGGAAGGTTGTACAGGCCACCCTGACTTTAGGCAAACCAGAGGCAAGGGAGCTTATTTTGGACACTGTCTTGGGCTGCGCCCCTCATGGAAACCTTTAGCCAGAGGATATGATGAGTGTCTATATGGAAGAATATGAGGGCCATGTGGGAGTGTTTTGGTTTTAATTGTGGTCATTTGTGTGGCAGTTGGAAGAGATTACTTGTAAGATTCCAGCAGACGTCGGAGGAAGAGACTACCAAGAGACTGGCTCATGCAACAGCAATGGGGATTTATTGAGGATCCAATTCAGTTCGCTGGGGCTCTGTGCTCACTCAACAAGCAACAGCGGCCCAGATCCCCGAGAAGAGGTTAAGCAGTGCTTCAGTACACTTTTTGGGTAGGCAGAGGCTTTATATATATCAGAGGAAATCATCTTGATCAGCCGGAAAATCGAACAACAACTCTCCAACTTGATTAGCACATTCATTGGTGGAATCAGGTCTGGCGGGGGTGATAGGTCGATCCTAAGGAGGGGGGTACATTCAAACTGATTGGTTTGGGCCCTGATATGCTTAGGTGCCAAGCTGCACAGGGTCCTAGATTATTAAACAACTGGATGGTCAGGGGGAATATTTAATGGGCAGTGAAAGGATTGACCTAACAGCTACAGGAATTTCAGGTTTTAGGTTTAGCATGGGAACTTAACAATACCTGGTCCTTTACATTTTAACTCAGGCTTTGCAGCTTAGAAACTTTACAACACCCGCTATTTTACACTTTAACTTCAATTTCTTTTACCCTAACAGACTGGGTCCACCTGGGTGTGAACTCTGGTGTGATTCCCCTTAGACACTGAGTTCTGGAACTGAACTCAGAGAAGAGGTGTCATGAATTGTGTTGGGATTATAAGAGGCCACACATGAGAGTTGCCCTTGGAAACTGAGATCTAGGCCCAGGGTGGCTTTCCACAGAGCATTGGAAATTTCAGCCAGGATATCACATGATTTTATTCTGAATGACTTGGCAGCCATAGTTGAGAGTCAAAACACACATGAAACTCACACTGTAGACCTCAATGGGCCTGGTTTCATGTGACCTTTTGGCCACTCTTTGAGAAGCCTTGTCTGTGAGAGTTCTATAGAGATTTCATTGAAATCAGCTTTCTCAAAATTTAAAGGTTCCTGAATGAATTGAAACCCACAGTGCCTCCAACTTCATCCTTGAAAAATGGCTAGATAAATACCATGAAATTTTTGAAATTCCCAGGACCAGGTACCACTGGAGAAAGTTTGGATGTCAGGTTTCTGATCATGAGTATAACAGACAGTGCCTTGATTCACTGGGTTTCATGCAAATGGTGTAGAACAGAAATGCCAGTAAGTTGGAGCCTTCTGAGTAGTGGGCCTAGAGCAGTGGAGGGCAGGTGTGTGATAAAACATCTGTGGTGGGGCCATGGGGATCTTCCATTGTCTTCCAAATGGCTTGTGACTGACATGATGCAGCCAGCAGACCCTTATATGTAAAGGCATCTTGTTATTTGGAGAGGTTTCAGGGCAATGTTCAGAATCAGGATGTTATGGTAAGACACCTTGAAGAGCATCAACAAGAGAGAGAGGCCCAAAAAGGGTGGCTTGAGTCTTGGTTCACACACTCCTCCTGGTTAACTACGTTTTTATCAACCCTGGCCGGTCCAATAATAATCCTCATATTATTGCTAACTATAAAATCCTGTTTGCTCAACCGTGTAATTTCTTTTCTCCAGGCTCAAATTGGACGAGTTAAACTTATGGTAATACCCCACTAGCAGACATAGAATGTGACACCCTCCAATGATCATTTTTATGATTAAAAGTAGCCAGAAGAAGAAGTGGGGAATTAAAGTTTAATAAAATAGGTACTTGTCACTTCTTGTTTTTCTGTATGCTTAACAAAACACTATTGAAATCTTGAGAAATGCTTGCAAATCTTGTTCCCAGAATGTTCTGTCCCCAACTGCCCAACTGCAGAATGTACTCCCTCACCCAGGTGAATGCAAACCACCCTCTCACCCTGACCCATCAATAAAATTCCCTCCCTGCCCTCTCCAGGGAAAGTATATAAGCTCTATTTAAGCTATTCTCAGGGCTATCTGCTCTATTCAAGTGATCTCTGAGCCCCAGCATGCTGGACACCCAAAAAACCCTTTGATGTTGCAAGAGATAGTCTGTTGGTGGTCTCCTCCTCTGAAGCTCGCCCCAAATTTACTTGGATGATTGAATGTAGAAGAGAACATTCAGTCAAAAACGATCGTCTGTAGCATTAGGAAGATAGTACTTTTATGAAGAAGGGTGAGTATAGGAATTGGAAAAAAATTTCTTTAGCAATAGGGTTTCGATTAGAGAGTGAATGTAAATGTCAGCACAGGTGAAGAGTCAGTCACAATGATGAACTGGGGAAAATATGTAGGAAAGCAGATATCAATAGAGACATTACAAAATCAGGCAAAGTATAAAGTGAGTGATAGGATTAGATATTTTGAACAGGGTTGAGTTTAAATATATAATCTTAGGAAGAAACAAATATGTAGTCACAATTAGGATTGACATTTGAGAGCATTAGGCAAATTTCAGGTGGATGAATATTTCTCAGAATAATCTTGTGAATAGTTGATTATAAATCCACATAATAAACATGAATGAATTTAGGGAGTGTATATAAGACACATATATTTCATATTTTGAAAAATCTGGAGAGTGTATATATATATATATATATATATATATATATATATATATATATATATACAAAACACACACACAGACAAAAAAGTAGCAAAATATATGTCAATCAAAATTCATTATAAAATATATATCATCCACAGATCTAAAAATATTAATTTTACTGAACATGGATTTATGTATAATGCTGTTCAACTAGCAAGCTCAACCATAGGTTGAATATCCAATTCCAACAAGTTTAGTAGGAGTGATCTCTTCTAACAATTTTTATCTGCCAAGTCAGCCACCTCACAAGGATGTACGTGTGGTACCAGGGAGGAATCTATATGTGCATATAAGAATACAGAGAAAGGGAGACAGGAATTCACATATTTGTTACCCTTAAAAATACATGGACAACTATTTCCACAATAAATTGACTAGATTCATAACTCCAACTCTGTATCATGCAAAAGAAAAGTACAACAATACACCAGGCCTACTCTGAACTGCTTGTGTTTCGATTCTGTTTGGGTTATTTTTCTCCATCATATTAGAATTAGTAGTCAGAGTCTGGTCGGGTATGGGTTAGAGTCAGGGATTCAGTATTTTGAATGGAAAATAGAAAACTGAATCCAATGTTTATGCAAATATATGCTACAGAAAATTCTTCCCACTCTCCTCCAGAACAATGCCTTGACATTACCTTCGCCCCAAGTAAGACACAATTAGAAGAGAAGAGTTAGAAAATCTGTGAATACCTATCAGGAATGGAAAATGCTCCAGATTTCACATCTTTGGAGGCGGTAGAGGAGTTTCCAAAAGTAAGGGACAGGGTAAACACTCCACAAATATGGAGCTCTGCTGGCCTAAAGACTTTTTGAGAATCTGCCTTTAAGGTTGGGCACTTAAAATATATGTTGTTTTCAGGAGCTTTAGCTTTATTTGTAGTGAGACAATCAAAGCTCGATCTGCATCTATGTGACCTGGAGGACATGGTTATTTATTTTTCAATAAAAATGAGGCAGCAGTGCTGAATTCTCTCTTTGTAGGTAAACTGTGGCCACTGAGGGCTAAGTGTCTCCCCGTGTGGACTGTGAAACAACTTGGTCATCCTCCAATTATCGTGGTGTTTCTTGCTGCTGCACTGGGAGTTTGGAATTTGCTTCATTAAATACAACGAGTTCAAATGGGAAACAGTGCTGAAGGGAGTTCTGTCAGCTGTGGTGTGCAGGGTCTCCAGGAGAATGCACCAACCAGGGTTCTATCCCACGTAGCTTGCCCCCTTGACAATAGCAACATGATTCTGAACATTGCCCTAAAACCTCTCCATATAAAAATATGCCTTTACGTATATGGGTCTGATGGCTGCACCATGTCAGTCTCAAGCCATTTGGAAGCCAGTGGAAGATCCACATGGCCCCACCACAGATGTTTTATCACTCACTTGCGTAACACTTCTCTAGGCCCACTACTCACTAGGCTTCTACTTACCAGCATCTCTGTTCTACACCATTTTCCTGAAACCCAGTCAATCAAGGCCCTGTCTGGTATATTCATGATCATCAACAGGACATCAAAGGTCCTCCAGTGACATCTGGTCATGGGAATTTTAAAAATTTCATGGTAATTATCTAGCAATTTTTCACGGATGAAGTTGGAGGCACTGTGGTTTGCAATTCATTCAGGAACCATTAAAGGGTTAGGAAGCTAATTTCAGGGAAAGCTCTGGAGCATTCTCACAGGCAAGGCTACCCAAAGAGTGGCCAAAAAGTCACATGAAGCGAGGCCAATTGAGGTCTATAAAGCGAGGTCCATGTGTGTTTTGAATCTCAATAATGCATGCCAAGTCTTTCAGAATAAAATCATGTAATATCCTGGCTGAGATTCGCAGTGTTCTGTGGAAAGCCAACCTGTGCCTAGATCTCAGGTTCCAATGGCAACTTCATGCCTGGCCTCCTAAAATCCCAACACAATTCATGGCAATACTTCTCTCAGGTCAGTTCCAGAACTCAGTCTATAAGGAGAATCACACCAGAGTTCAAGTCCAGGTGGACCCAGACAACTCTTCCAACCGCGACTCAAATGAAAACAATTAAAACCAAAATACTCCCTCATGGCCCTATTCTTCTTCCATATAGACACTAATCATAACCTCTTCCTGGAGTTTTCCATGAGTTGTGCAGCCCAAGAGAATGTCCAAAATAAGCTTCTTGCACCTCTTTTGCCTAACTTCAGGGTAGCCTGGGCACCCTTCCTGTGAATCAGGAGTGATCAAATAAGCCTGCCCTTAATACTGCTCCGCTTATCCAATTTGAGGCTCTCTGACTGTGGGGTCTAGATTCTTTATGTGAATTGGAGTCATGAGAAAAGCCAAGACAGTGTCCAAAATCAGCTCGCTTGCCCCTCATTTGCCTAAAGTCAGGGTGGCCTGGACACCGTTTCTGTGAACGAGGAGTGATCAAATAAGCCTGCCGTTAATACTTCTGTGTTTCTCCAATTTGACGCCTACTTATTTCAGGTATCAATTCTTTATGTGATTTGGAGTTATGCGAAAACCCAAGCACCTCTGCAGGGAATTGAAGAACTCATTTGACCCAAAGAATCCCTATTCTCACTTGATGGAGTTCAGGAAATTAACAGAGGAAGGCAAGAGACTTCATCCATAATGAATGATTTTTTTTTGCCATTATGGCTTTGGACGCACACATGGGACCATTCTTTAGATCCATCAGGTGCTGAGAATCTAAGTCATAGACACAAACATGGCCAAGAGACTAATTCAGACATATACCTTCCCAAAGCAATTAAGCAAAGAGCCACAGGTGATGACATTCATTTCCATTTGAAAACTGTTTACTTCAGGCTTCACAAAGTGGTGGATTGAGGCAAAGAACTTCCTGACATTCAGTGCAAAACAACAATAAGTAAGCAAAAGGCCCAAAGCAGGGTTTCTCCACTGAGACTTTCCTGGTCACACTGATATCTGCATTTTCTGAGATGCTCGCCATTCTCTTCAGCTATCCAGTACATGGCCATGTCACAGAGTTTGGAGGTGGTACATATTTTGGACACAAATCCATGAGCCTATTCTGGATAGTGGCCAGAATTCAGGAAGAAAACAGCAACTTAGAAAGATAGCAGGTGTTGCACATCAAAAAGACAAGCTGCACTCCATTCATATATTGGGCAGGTTGAATTATGGGAAGATTTACACTAGACAGTACACATCCATTAATGCATTCTCTTTTCCAATATCTACAACAACAGACACAGTGGGATACACAGACATAGAAACACTTGCCTTGTCAAATGACTTACTAGAAACTGTCCACTCCAAACCAAACTAACCGCCTTTCCCATCTATTCTCAGAACATAAGACAAAACAATAAACCCATACCCTCTCCCACAAAGGCACCTCCTTCCCCCAATTAGGTCTGTGACTATCCAGATTGTCCTCTGACAGGTGGGCCATACTATGTTCCCCTGAAATGGTCCGTCTTCTCTAAGATCTGGTGAAATATAAGTATGAAAACAGAAATCTAGGTATGATTTGAAGCCCAGAAGGGTTTTTCCCTTGATTGGGATACTTAGCTTTGAATTATGCTCTGCAAAGTTGTCTCAGATAATTCGATATACAATGGCATAGGACCTTTTACATTGGATGATTGAATGTAGAAGAGAACATCCAATCAAAAAGGGATAGTCGGTAGGATTAGGAAGATAGTCGGAAGGTTTAGAAAGAAGAGTGATTAAAGGATTTGGACCAAAAGTTCTTTAGCAATAGGGTTTCGATTATAGAGTGAATGTAAATGTCAGCACATATGAAGTGTCAGTCACTAGGATCAACTTGGGAAAATATGTAAAAAAGCAGATATCAATAGAAACATTATGAAATCAGGCAAAGTATAAAGTGAGTGATAGGATTAGACATTTTCAACAGGGTTGAGTTTGAATATATAAATTAGGAAGAAACAAATATGTAGTCACCAATAGGATTGACAATTGACAGCATTAGGCAACCTGGACATGGATGTTTTTAGTAATCCATGTACACTTTACATTTAGGCTTTGGTACAATCATAAATGTGACCTTTACATTTTTTTTTCCAGAATATTACTTTGATTAAATGTATATGTACATCAGGTGACATGAGTATGTCTTCCACCATTTCTGCGAGCAATATATTGAAGATGTAAA
Source organism: Callospermophilus lateralis (assembly GCF_048772815.1). Taxonomy (NCBI): domain Eukaryota; kingdom Metazoa; phylum Chordata; class Mammalia; order Rodentia; family Sciuridae; genus Callospermophilus; species Callospermophilus lateralis. The sequence goes on along the minus strand of NW_027513355.1, from coordinate 1,597,827 downwards.
ATTAGAATCGGGGGTACAAAGAGGTGTACCCTGTGTCTATGAATATAGAGATAAAGCATGAATAGACCCTAATGTGAATAAATAATATAACTTTTTTCAACTTTAAAAAATGAATTGATCTAATATCTGAAAAATTAAAGGAAATCGTATATTGATATACAATCATTCATTCCAACCAGGTATATATGTAATGGAAATATTTGTGTTTTGGTTTATCATGAAGAGTGTGTGAGTTTTGCTTCAAAATGATTATGGAAATTCAAAATAATGTGTTTGGAAAGAAGTCTCATGAAAAGACCAGTCAAGAAACCCTGACAATACATGTGTTCTGAAGCAAGAAGTGGTGAAAGTTGAAACAAATGCATATTAATTTGTGAACTTGTGGATGAAATGTATATCCTATGATGTGCAAAAACTGAAGAAACAATAATGTACCAGTGTCGAATACAAATGAATAAAGAATTACATATCATGTCCCATAGGAATCTACTTGCATTGATGTTAGACTGGGTCAGTTACTGTAGAATAATTAGGATTTGTATGCATCATTCCCTGAAGTTAGTTTTCAGTACTAGGAAACAAATATGTATTTCAGGTGGATGAATATTTCTCAGAATAATCTTGTGAAATGTTGATTAAAAATCTACATACATGAACATGAATGAATTTAGAGAGTGTATATTAGACACATATATTTCATATTTTGAAAAATCTGGAGAGTGTATACACACACACACACACACAAATAAAAAACACTCACAGACATTAAAAAGTAGCAATATAAATGCTAATCGAAATTCATCAGTAAATATATATCATCCACAGATGCAAAAATGTTTATTTTACTGAACATGAGTTTATGTATAATGTTGTTCTACTAGGACGCTCCCTATAGGTTGAATTTTCAGTTCCAACAGCGTTTAGGAGGAGTGATCTCTTCTCACAATTTGTATCTGCCAAGTCAGCCACCTCACAAAGATGTACGTGTGATACCTGGTAGGATTCTATATATGCATATAAATATATAAGTGTGAATAGGCTAAAGAGAAAGGGAAACATGAATTCTCATATTTGTTAACTTTAAAAACACATGGAGATCTTTTTCTATTAAACATTGACCAGATTTATAACTCCTACCTTGTATAATGCAAAATGCAAGTCCAACTATACAACATGCCTCCAATGAACTGCTTGTATTTCTATAGGTTTGTGTTATTTTTCTCTATCATATTAGGATGAGTTGTCTGAGTCTAGTAGGTATGGGTTAGTGTCAGGGATTCAGTATTTCAAAAGGAAACTTGGAAATTGAATCCAATTTGTATGCAAATATATGCTGCACAAATATCCTCCCACTCTCATCCAGAACAATGCCTTGAAATTACCTTCACCCCAAGTAAGACACAGTTAGAGGAGAATAGATAGAAAATCAGTGAATACATATCTGGAATGGAAAATGCTCAGGAGTTCACAACCTTGGAGGTTGTAGAGGAGTTTCCAAAAGTAAGGGACAGGGTAAACACTCCACAAACATGGAGCTCTGCTGGCCTAAAAACTTTTAGAGCAACTGCCTCTGAGTTTGGGAACGTGAAAATTATGTTGTTGTCAGGAGAATTGGCTTCCTTTGTAGTGAGACCATCAAAGCTGGGTCTGCCTCTATGTGACGTGGAGGACATGGTATCTTATTTTCCAATGAACATGAGGTAGCAGTGTTGATTTTCTTCTTTTTAGGTAAACTGTGGCCTCTGGGGACTAAGTGTCTCCCCGTTGGACTGTGAAGTCATTTGGTCCTCCTCCACTTTTTGTGGGGTTTTTGCTGCTGAACTGGGAGTTTGGTATTTGCTTCATGAAATTCAAGGAGTTCAACTGAGACACAGTGCTGGAGGGAGTTCTGCCATGTGCGGTGGTTAAGAGTCTGCAGAAGAACGCACCAACCACGCTTCTATCCCTCAAAGCTTGCCACATTGCATCCTTGTCCATAGCAACCTGATTCTGAACATTGCCCTGAATCCTCTTCATATAACAAGATGCCTTTAATTACAAGGGTCTGCTGGCTGCTTCATGTAATCCACAAGCCATTTGGAAGCCAATGGAAGATCCACATTGCTCCAACAGAGATGTTTTATCACACTCCTGCCCACCAAAGCTCTAGGCCCACTTCTCAGCAGGCTGCAACTTTCTGGCACCTCTGTTCTACACCATTTTCATGAAACCCAGTCAAGCAAGGCACTGTCTGGTACATCCATGATCAGCAACAGGACATCCAAAGGTTCTCCAGTGCCACCTGGTCATGGGAATTTCAAAAATTTCATGGTATTTATTTAGACATTTTTCAAGGATGAAGTTGGAGGCACTGTGGGTTTCAATTCATTCAGGAACCAGTAAATGGTGAGCAAGATTATTTCAATGAAAGCTCTGGAGAACCCTCACAGGCAAGGCTTCCCAAAGAATGGCCAAAAGGTCACATTAAGCCAGGCCCATTGAGGTCTACAATATGAGGTCCATGTGTGTTTTCACTCTCAACTATGGCTGCCAAGTCTTTCGAATGAAATCATGTGATATCTTGGCTGAAATTCCCAGAGCTCTGTGGAAAGCCACTCTGGGGCTAGATCTCAGTTTCCAAGGGTGACTCTCATACATGGCCTTTTAAATCACAACACAATACATGGCAATACTTCTCTGAGATCAGTTCCTGAACTCAGTCTATAAGGGGAATCACACCAGAGTTCAAGCCCAGGTAGACCTTGTTATGTCTTCCAACTGTCACACAAATATCCACAATTAAATCCAAAACACTTCCACATGGCACTCATCTTCTTCCATTTACACAATCATCATAACCTCTGGCTGGAGGTTTCCATGAGGGGTGCAGCCCAAGACAGTGTCCAATATAACCTCCCTTGTCCCTCTTTTGCCTAAAATCAGGGTGGCCAGGACATCCTTCCAGTGAACCAAGAGTGATCAAATAAGCCTGCCATTAATATGGCACTGCTTCTCCAATTTGAGGCCTACTGACTGTGTGTTTTAGATTCTTTATGTGAATTGGAGTCTCGAGAAAAACCAAGCACTTATGGGCTAGCCTCTGCAGGGTTTTGAGGAACACATTTGAACCAAATGATCACTGTTCTCACATGATGGAGAACAGGACACTTACAGAGGAATGCGAGAGACTTCATCCACACTGACTGCTCTTTTGTCCATTTTCGTTTTGGATGCACACATGGGATCCTTCTTTAGATCCATCAGGTGCTGAGAATCTAAGCCACAGTCTCACACAGGGCCAAAAGACTGATTCAGACACATCCCTTTCCAAAGCAATTAAGCAAAGAGCCACAGGTGATGCCCTTTCATTTCCATTTGAAAACTGTTTCTTTAGGCTCTACAATGGTGTGGCCTGAGGCAAAGGCCTTCCTGACATTCAGGGCAACAGAACAATTGATGAGCAAAAGGCCCAAAGCAGGGTTTCTTCACTTAGAATTTCCTGGTCAAACTGATATCAGAGTTTTCTGAGATGCTCCCATTTCTTTCAGCTATCCAGTACATGGCCATGTCACAGAGCTTGGAGGTGGTACATATTTTGGACACAAAACCATGAGCCTATTCTGGAGAGTGGCCAGAATTCAGGAAGAAAACCGGAACTTAGGAAGATTGTTGGAGTTGTCCACCCATAAGTCAAGCCGCAGTCCATTCATAAATTGGGCAGAATTCAGGAAGAAAACAGGAACTTAGGAAGATTGTTGGAGTTGTCCACCCATAAGTCAAGCCGCAGTCCATTCATAAATTGGGCAAGTTGAGTCTAGACAGGACACATCCAATGATTCATTCTCTTTTCTAATATCTAAAACCACGGACACAGTGGGATACACAGACAAAGAAACACTGGCCTTGTCAAACGACTTACCAGAAACAGTTCACTCCAAACCAAACAAACCGCCTTTCCTACCTATTGTCAGAACATGAGACAAAATCTCAAACCCACACCCACACACACAAAGGAAGCTCCTTCCCCCAAGTAGGTCTGTGACTATTGGGAGTGTCCTCTGACTGGTGGGCCAAACTATGTTCTGATGAAATCGCCTGTCCTGTGTCACATATGGTCTCCTTGGCCAAATCTGTGAAGTTGTCACTAGCCAGCGGTGAGCCACTACCTGCTTTCTCAGGAAAGGCCCCTCTTTAGAGCTTTCCTGACATTTGTTCATCCTCACCTCAGTAGGTACCAAGAAAGACTGACTCTGTCCTTGGTAAATCCAAAAAATACGACCACTGGGACTGGGACTGAGACTGGCTCTGGGTGCCTGGCTTCCCGGATTCCAAGTTCAGAGAGTTCCATCACCAAGGAAGTGAGGTGAGATTACTTCCTTCAGGAATTCTTTGAGGTCATTGCCTTGGCAACCACTTTGTCCTAACTGTTGCTTACAATACTCCTATGAGATGGAGGCTGCCCTTTCTTCCTGTGACACTTTTACAAGTTAGAATGGTATATCAACCATAGGTACCCCGGAATAGCTCTCCATACATGCCTGGTTTGGTCTATCTTCTCTACATTAACAAGAGAGAGGCTTATTCAGACACAACCCTTCATCCTGGGAAGGTTGTTTGCGATGGAAGATGACATTTGCTCTCTCAGGTCCTTCATAGCTGCCTACATCTTCTCCAGGGATCAAGTCTGCATGGACATTTGAGGTTCTCAGCAGGAGGAAGATACCCTACATTCCTGTATTGTAAGACGAACTCTGTCCCTGCTCTTCTGCAAAGTTAGATTAAGGTAAGAGTGTATGGTTAGGGTTAATAACATGTTCGATGTGGGTTACGAATCATTGCGAAGGATGATTAATAGTATTGGGAACCTGCGATATTTATAAGATTATAGAGGTGAAATATAAGTATGGAAACAGAAATCTAGGTAAGATTTGAAGCCCAGAAGGGCATTAGGCCCTTGATTGGGATACTTAGCTTATAATTACGTTCTGCACAGATGTCTCAGATAAATCGATAATCAATGGCATAGGACCTTACACCTTGGATGATTGATTTTAGAAGAGAACATCCACTCAAATTGAGATAGTCGGTGGGATTAGGAAGGTAGTCAGTATCTTTAGGAAATAGAGTGAGTATAGGATTTGGGGCAAAAGTTCTGTAGCAATAGGGTTTTTGTTATAGAGTGAATGTAAATTTCAGCACATGTGAAGAGTCAGTCACATGATGAACTGGGGAAAATATGTAAAAAGGAAAATATCAATACAGACATTATGAAATGAGGCAATTATACAGTGAGTGATAGGATTAGACATTTTCAATAGGGTTGAGATTGAATACATAATCTTAGGAAGAAACAAATATGTCGTCACCAATAGGAATGACATTTGAAAGCATTAGGCAACCTGGACATTTATCGTTTTAGTAATCCATGTTCACTTTCCATTTAGGATTTGGTACAATCATAAGTGTGATCTTTGCATTTTGTGCCCAGAAAAATATTGTGATCAAATGTGTATGTAGATCATATGACATGAGTATTTCTTCCACCATTACTGGGAGCAATATTTGAAGACATATAAATTAGTATTGGGGGTACAAAGTGGTGTACCCTGTGTCTTTGAATATAGAGATAATGCATGAATAGACCATACTGTGAATAAATATTATAACTGGTTCCACTTTAAATAATGGATTGAATTGATATCTGAAAATATATAGGAAATCATATATTGACATACAATCATTCACTCCAACCAGTTATATATCTAATGGTAATCTTAGGGTTATTGTTTATCATGAAGTGTGTGTGAGTTTTGTTTCAAAAGTGATTATGGAAATCGAAAATAATATGTTTGGAAAAAAGTCTCATAAAAAGACCAATCAAGAAATATGGAGGAATTCATGTGTTCTGAAGCAGGAAGTGATTGAAAGTGAAACAAGTGCCTATAAATTTTCTAAATTGTGAATGAAATATATATCCTGTTATGTGCATAAACTGATGAAATAGTAATGTACCAGTGTTGAATAAAAGTGAACGTCAAAATACACATCATGTCCAATAGGAATCTACTTGCATTGATGTTAAACTGGGTCAGTTACTGTAGAAATATTAGAATTGCATGCATTATTCACCAAAGAGTGGTTTTTTTTTTAATTTTTATTTATGGTTGTTCAAAACATTACATAGTTCTTGATATATCATATTTTACACTTTGATTCAAGTGGGTTATGAACTCCCATTTTTACCCTGTATACAGATTGCAGAATCACATCAGTTACACATCCATTGATTCACATATTGCCATACTAGTGTCTGTTGTATTCTGCTGCCTTTCGTATCCTCTACTATTCCCCCTGGCCTCCCCGCCCCTCCCCACTTCTCTCTCTACTCCCTCTACTGTAATAAATTTCTCCCCCTTGTATTATTTTTCCCTTTCCCCTCAATTCCTCTTGTATGTAATTTTGTATAACCCAGAGGGTCTCCTTCCAATTCCATGCAATTTCCCTTCTCCCTCCCTTCCTCCTCTCATCCCTGTTTAATGTTAATCATCTTGTCATGCTCTTCATCCCTATCTGTTCTTAGTTACTCTCCTTATATCAAAGATGACATTTGGCATTTGTTTTATAGGAATTGTGTAGCTTCACTTAGCATAATCTAGTCTAATGCAATCCATTTCCCTGCAAATTCTATGATTTTTTATTTTTCAATGCAAAGTAATAATCCATTGTGTATAAATGCCACATTTCTTTTATCCATTTTTCTATTGAAGGGCATCTAAGTTGGTTCCACAGTCTTGCTGTTGTGAATTGTGCTGCTATGAACATCGATGTAGCAGTGTCCCTGTAGCATGCTCTTTTTAGGTCTTTAGTGAATAGACCAAGAAGGGCAATAGCTGGGTCAAATGGTGGTTCCATTCCAAGCTTTCCAAGAAATCTCCATACTTCTTTCCAAATTGGCTGCACCAATTTGCAGTCCCACCAGCAATGTACAAGTGTACCTCTTTTCCCACATCTTTGCCAGCACTTCTTGTTGTTTGACTTCATAAGGGCTGCTAATCTTACTGGAGTGAGATGGTATCTTAGGGTGGTTTTGATTTGCATTTCTCTGACTGCTGGAGATGGTGAGCATTTTTTCATGTACTTGTTGATTGATTGTATGTCCTCATCTGAGAAGTGTCTGTTGAGGTCCTTGGCCCATTTGTTGATTGGGTTATTTGTTATCTTATTGTCTAATTTTTTGAGTTCTTTGTATACTCTGGATATTAGGACTCTATCTGAAGTGTGAGTAGTAAAGATTTCTTTCCAGTATGTAGGCTCCCTATTTACCTCTTATTGTTTCTTTTGCTGAGAAAAAACTTTTTTAGTTGAGTAAGTCCCATTTGTTGATTCTAGTTATTAACTCTTGTACTATAGGTGTCCTATTGAGGAATTTGGAGCCCAACCCCACAGTATGTACATCGTAACCAAATTTTTCTTCTATCAGACAGTGTGTCTCTGATTTGATATCAAGGTCCTTGATTCATTTTGAGTTAACTTTTGTGCATGGTGAGAAAAAGGGATTCAGTTTCATTTTGTTATATATGGATTTTCAGTTTTACCAACACCATTTGTTGAAGATGCTATCCTTCCTCCATTGCATGCTTTTAGCTCCTTTATCAAATATAAGATAGTTGTAGTTTTGTTGATTGGTTTCTGTGTCCTCTATTCTGTACCATTGGTCCACCTGCCTGTTTTGGTACCAGTACCATGCTATTTTTGTTACTATTGCTCTGTAGTATAGTTTGAAGTCTGGTATCGCTATACCGCCTGATTCACACTTCCTGCTTAGCATTGTTTTGCAATTCTGGGTCTTTTATTTTTTCATATGAATTTCATGATTGCTTTCTCTATTTCTACAAGAAATGCCTTTGGGATTTTGATTGGCATTGGATTAAACCTATAGAGAACTTTTGGTAATATCGCCATTTTGATGATGTTAGTTCTGCCTATCCATGAACAGGGTATATTTTTACATCTTCTAAGATCTTCTATTTCTCTCTTTAGGGTTCTGTAGTTTTCATTGTATAAGACTTTCACCTCTTTTGTTAGGTTGATTCCCATTTTTTTTTTTTTTTAGGATATTGTGAATGGAGTGGTTGTCCTCATTTCCATTTCAGAGGATTTGTCACTGATATACAGGAATGCCTTTGATTTATGCGTGTTGATTTTATATCCTGCCACTTTGCTGAATTCATTTATTAGCTCTATTAGTTTCTTTGTAGAACCTTTTGGGTCTGCTAGGTATAGAATCATGTCATCTGCAATAGTGATAATTTAAGTTATTCTTTTCCTATTTATATGCCTTTAATTTCTTTCATCTGTCTAATTGCTCTGGCCAGTCTTTTGAGAACTATATTGAACAGAAGTGGTGAGAGCGGGCATCCCTGTCTTGTTCCAGATTTTGGAGGGAATGTCTTCAATTTTTCTCCATTCAGAATGACGCTAGCCTGCGGTTTAGCATAGATTGTTTTTACAATATTGAGGAATGTTCCTGTTATTCCTAGTTTTTCGAGAGTTTTGAACATAAAGGGATGCTGTACTTTGTCGAATGCTTTTTCTGCATCTATCTAGATGATAATATGGTTTTTATTTTTAAGTCTATTGATGTGGTGAATAACACTTATTGATTTTCGTATATTGAACCCTCCTTGCATCCCAGGGATGAACCCTACTTGATTATGGTGCACATTTTTTTGATATGTTTTTGTATCTGATTTGCCAGAATTTAATTTAAGATTTTTGCATTTAGGTTCATTAGAGATATCGGTCTTTAGTCTTCTTTCTTTGAAGTGTCTATCTGGTGTAGGAATCAGGGTGATATTGGCCTCGTAGAATGAATTTGGAAGATCTCCCTCTTTTTCAATTTTCTGAAATAGCCTGAGTAATTTGTCTGCAACACAAAGGTGAATGGCATCCTGAAATTACCTGTTCTATAGCTGAATGAGCTTCGATCAGTCAAAAACAGGGATGGTGACATCAGCTCTCCAAGATAGTGGCCGCTGGCTTCCTCTGTGGTCTGACCGGTATGGAGAACCGAATTGGACCGCATCCTTACCCATCTCAAACAAAGAATTCAGCACTTAGCACAGTGATTGCATACCTGGCAGGAGCCCACAGAATCCACACCGCTGTATATTTGCATTGCTATCTCTTCGTTTCCCAGTGCGCGCCGCAGACTCTAGCCACAGACCGATTTCCTGAATAAGCAGCATGACGCTCCATGCGGACAAATCACTCGTGTTTGAGCTCGCGTAGCTGATCCTCGTGAGATGGAAATATGTCCACTAGGTTTTGGAGCACCCCAATTTTGCTGGAAATTTCTAACAAGATATATTTTAGCCGTTATAACTCGTCATTCTCCCGCACAGTGACGCGGTACATGGGGGTGATGCACTCCCTTCACCACCATCATATGATCCCCCGAAGTTAGTTTTCAGTACTAAGAAACAAATATGTATTTCTGGTGGATGAATAATTCTGAGAATATTCTTGTGAAAACTTGATTATTAATCCAAATACATGAATATGAGTGAATTTAGGGAGTGTATAATAAGAAAAATATACTTCATATTTTGAAAAATCTGGAGAGTGAATATATATATATATATATATATATATATATATATATATATATATACACACACACACATACACACACAGACATTAAAAAGTAGCATTATGTATGCCAATCGAAATTCACCACGAAGTAATATATCATCCACAGATCCAAAAATATTCATTTTAATGAACATGGATTTATGTTGTTCAAATAAGAAGCTCACTCATATGTTGTATTTTCAGTTCCAACAGCGTTTAGTAGGAGTGATCTCTTCTCACAATTTGCAGCTGCCAAGCCAGCCACCTCACAAAATGTACGAGTGATACCAGGTAGAATTCTAAATGTGCATATGAAAATACATGTGATGAATAGGCTACAGAGAAAGGGAGACAGTTATTCACATATTTGTTAACTTTTAAAACACATGGAGAACTATTTCAATTAAAATTCGCTAGATTTATAACACCTACCATTTATCATACGAAAGGCAAGTCCAACTATACACCATGCCTCCTGTGAACCTCTTGTATTTCTATTCTGTTTGGGTTATTTTTCTCCACTATATTAGGATTAGAAGTCAAAGTCTAGTAGGGTATGTGTTAGTGTCAGGGATTCAGTATTTTGAATGGAAAATTGGAAAATGTATCCAATGTGTATGCAAATATGTGCTACACAAAAAATTCCCACTCTCATTCAGCACAATGCCTTGACATTACCTTTGCCCCACATAAGACACAATTAGAGGAGAAGAGTTAGAAAATCTGTGAATACATATGTGGAATGAAAAATGCTCAGGAGTTCACAAATTTGCAGGTGGTAGAGGAGTTTCCAAAAGTAAGGGACAGGGTAAAAACTCCACAAACATGAAGTTCTGCCAGCCTAACATCTGGAGAAACTGCCTCTGAGGTTGGGCAATGAAATATATGCTGTTGTCAGGAGCATTAGTTTCATTTGTTGTGAGACCATCATAGCTGAGTCTTCATCTATGTGATCTGGATGACATGGATTCTTATTTTCCAATGAACATGAGGCAGCAGTGCTGAATTTTCTATTTGTAGGTAACCTGTGGCCACTGGGGTCTAAATGTCTCCCCTTGTGGACTGTAATTCCATTTGGTCATCCTCCACTATTCGTGGTATTTCTTGCTGCTGCACTGGGAGTTTGGTATTTGCTTCATGAAATACAAGGATTTCAACTGGGACACAGTGCTGAAGTGAGTTCTGTCAAGTGTGGTGGGTCAGGTTCATCAGGAGAATGCACCAACCAGGCTTCTATCCCACATAGCTTGCCCCATTTTCCATAGCAACCTGATTCTGAACATTGCCCTAAAACCTCTCCATATAACAATATGCTTTTACATATAAGGGTCTACTGGCTGCAAAATGTCAGTCACAATCCATTTGGAAGCCAATGGCAAATTCACATGCCCCCACCACAGATGTTTTATTACACACCTGCCATCCACTACTCTAGTACAACTACTCAGCAGGATCCAACTTACTGGCATCTCTGTTAAACACCATTTTCATAAAACCCAGTCAATCAAGGCACTGTCTTGTATACTCATGATCAGCAACAGGACATTCAAGTGTTCTCCAGAGCTACCCGGTGATGGGAATTTCAAAAATTTCATGGTATTGATCTAGCCAATTTTCAAGGATGAAGTTGGAGGCACTGTGGATTTCAATTCACTCAGAAACCATTAAATAGTGAGGAAGCTCATTTCAATGAAAACTCTGGAGAATTCTTACAGGCAAGGCTTCCAAAAGTGCCCAAAAGTCAGATTAAGCCAGGCCCATTGAGGTCTACAATGTATGTTCCATGTGTGTTTTGACTCTCAAATATGGCTGCCAAGTCTTTAAGAATAATATCATGTGATATCCTGGCTGAGATTCCCTGTGCTCTGTGGAAAGTCACCTTGAGCCTAGATGTCACTTTCCAAGGACAACTCTCATGCATGGCCATCTAAAATTCCAACACAATTCCTGGCAATAATTCTCTGAGATCAGTAAAAGAACTCAGTCTCTAAGGGGAATCACACCAGAGTGCAAGCCTAGGTGGACCCAGTGATCTCTTCCAACCGCCAGACATATGTCCACAATTAAAACCAAACACTCTCACATGGCCCTCATCTTCTTCCATATAGACACTCATCATATCCTCTGGCTGGAGGTTTCCATAAGGGACGCAGCCCACGACAGTGTCTAAAATAAGCTCCCTGCCCCTCATTTGCCTAAAGTCAGGGTGGCCTGGACTCTCTTCCTGTGAACCAGTAGTGATCAAATAGGCCTGCCTTTAATATTGCTTGGCTTCTCCAACTTGAGGCCTTCTAGCTTTGGGGTTTAGATTCTTTAAGTGAATTGGAGTCATAAAAATCAAGCACCTATGGCCTAGCCTCTGCAGGGCTTTGAAGAACTCATTTGACCCAAAGGATCCCTATTCTCACTTGATGAATATCAGGAACCTACCAGAGGAAGGCAAGAGAGTTCATCAACAATATCTGATCTTTTTGCCATTTTGGTTTTGGATGCACGCATGGGATCTATCTTTAGATCCATCAGGTGCTGAGAATCTAAGCCACAGCCTCACACAGGGCCAACAGGCTGATTCAGACATATCCCAATCCTAAGCAATTAAGCAAAGAGCCACAGGTGATGCCCTTTCATTTCCATTTGAAAACTCTTTTCTTCAGGCTTCACAAAGTGGTGGCTTGAGGCAAAAAACTTCCTGACATTCAACAGAACAATAGGTAAGCAAAAGGAACAAAGAGGGGTTTCTCCACTGAGACTTTCCTGGTCAACAGATATTTGAGATTTCTGAGATGCTAGCCATTTCTTTCAGCTATCCAGTACATAGCCATGTCACAGATCTTGGAGGTACAAATCTTGGACACAAAACCACGATACTATTCTGGAGAGTGGCCAGAATTGAGAAAGAAAACAGGAAATTAGGAAGCTTGTAGGTGTTGCCCATCCATAAGGCAAGCCAGCGTCCACTCATGAATTGGGCAGGATGAATGCTGGGAAGCTTTCTACTAGACAGGACACATCCATTGATGCATTGTCTTTTCTAATGTCTACAACAATGGACTCAGTGGGATACACACACATAGAAACACTCGCCTTGTCAAAGGACTTAATAGAAATATTCCACTCCATACCAAACAAACCGCCTTTCCTACCTATTCTCAGAACATGAGACAAAACCACAAACTCACACCCACACCCAAAAAGGCACCTCCTTCCCCCTAGTAGGTCTGTGACTCCCTGGAGTGTCGTCTGACTGGTGGGCCATTCTATGTTCTTCCAAAATGACCTCTCCTGTCTCAGATCATGTCTGCTTGGCCAACTCTGTGAAGTTCTCAAGAGCCAGCGGTGAGACACTACCTGCTTTCTCAGGAAAAGCCCCTCTTCAGAGGTTTCCTGGCATTTGGCCATCCTCACATCTGTAGGTACCAAGAAAGACTGACTCTGTCCTTGGTAAATCCAAACATGTCAGACCACTGGGACTAGGACAGGGACTGTCTCTTGGTGCCTGGCTTCCTGGATTTCAAGTTCAGAGAGTTCCATCACCAAGGAAGTGAGGTGAGATCACTTCCTTCAGGATATGAATGATGTCACTGCCTTGGCAACCACTTTGTCCTAACAGTTGCTTCCAAAAGTATCATGAGGTGGAGGCTGTCCTGATTTTCATGGGACACTTTCTCTAGTTAGAATGTTATATCAACCATAAGCACCCGGGAACAGCTTCCACACAGGACTGGTTTGGTCCATGTTCTATACATTAAGAAGAGAGAGACTGATTCAGACACAACCCTCCATCCTGACCAGGATGATTGCCATGGAAGATGACTTTTGCTTTCTGAGGTACTTCATAGCTGCCTTCATATTCACCAGGGATTATTTCTGCATGAACATTTGAGTTTCTCAGCAGGTGAAGATCCCCTAGATTCCTGTAGTTTAATACCCACACTGTTATTGCTCTCCTGCAAAGTGAGTGTATGGTTACGGTTAATAATATGTTCGATTTGGGTTAGGAATCATTCTGCAGGAAGAATAATGAGATTGGGAACCTGCGATATTTATAAGAATATATACGTGAAATATATGTATGAAAACGGGAATCTAAGAAAGATTTGAAGCCCAGAAGGGCATTGGGCCCTTTATTTGGATACTTAGTGTTGAATTATGTTCTGTACAGTTGTCTCAGTTAAATCGAAATACAGTGACATAGGACCTTGTACCTTGGATGATTGAATGTAGAAGAGAACATCCAGTCAAAAAGGGATAGTCAGTAGGATTAGGAAGATAGTCAGTAGGTTTAGGAAGAAGAGTGAGTATATGATTTGGAATAAAAAGCTTCTTTAGCAATAGGGTTTCGTTTAGAGAGTGAATGGAAATGTCAGCACATGTGAAGAGTCAGTCACAATGATGAACTGGGGAAAATATGTAGGAAAGCAGGTGTCAATAGAGACATTACAAAATCAGGCAAAGTATAAAGTGAGTGATAGGATTAGACATTTTCAACAGGGTTGAGTTTGAATACATAATCATAGGAAAAAACAAATATCTCCTCACAAATGGGAATGACATTTGAGAGCATTAGGCAACCTGGACATGGATGTTATTAGTTATCCACGTTCACTTTCCTTTTAGGCTTTGGTACAATCATAAGTGTGACATTTTTATGTTTTTTTTTTTTTGTTCAGAATATTACTGTGATAAAATGTATATGTAGATCAGGTGGCATGAGTATTTCTTTCACCATTTCTGGGAGCAATATTTTGAAGACGTATACATTAGTATTAGGGGTACAAAGAGGTGTACCCTGTGTCTATTAATATAGAGATAATGCATGAATAGACCATACTATGAATAAATAACGTAACTGATTCCACTTTAAATAATGGATTGAATTGATATGTGAAAATATATAAGAAATCTTATATTGATATACAATCATTCATTCCAACCAGTTATATTTCTAATGGTAATATTAGGATTATGGTTTATGATGAATGGTGTTTGATTTTTGCTTTACACGTGATGATGTTAAACAAAAATAATATGTTTGGAAAGAAGTCTCATGAAAAGACCAGTCAAGAAACATGGAGGAATACATGTGTTCTGAATCAGGAAATGATTGATGGTGAAACAAATGCCTATAAATTTTCTAATTTGTGACTGAAATATATATCCCATCATGTGCATGAACTGAAGACATAGTGTTGAATAAAAATAAAAGTCAAAATACACATCATGTCCCCTAGGAATCTACTTGCATTCATTTTAAACTGGCTAAGTAACTGTAGAAATATTAGGGTTTGTATGCACCATTCACTGAATTTAGTTTTCAGTACTAGGAAACAATATGTATTTCAGGTGGATGATTATTTCTGAAAATAATCTTGTTGAAAGTTGATTATAAATCCACAGATATGAATATGAATGTATTTAGGGGCGTGCATAATAAGACACATATATTTCATATTTTGAAAAATCTAAAGAGTATATATATATATATATATATATATATATATATATATATATATACACACACACACACGCAAATGCACAGATATTAAAAAGTAGCAATACAGGAGATCCATTATGAAGGCAGGCATGGAGAATTCAAGTCTCTGATCTCTTCAGCTGCGCGGGCATAGGGAGTCGTAAACTGTCTAAATGCTGTTTGCTCAGAATCACTAGGCAATATTGACCTGTTGTGAATCTGGGGCGAACAGTCTGGGCCCCTCAGAACACACACAAAGCCCGGATTGGCTGCATTCAAGCTTAGATTCATCTGGTTTTTGTGACTCAGCACTAACATTCCCGCTGAAATAATTGGTCGGGCTTTCGGAATTGACAGAGTTAAAAGCCAACTGAGCCTTCATAGGCAGTGGCCACAGGATTGAAATGGGGCTTGGGAGAGATAGTCAGGACCCAGCTGTTGCATTGGTCACCCAGCAAAGGGAACGAACGGTCACCATTTTAATGGTATACCACCATGGCAGCGAACTGACGTCACAGTCGGAGGAGATAACTTCATTGAAACCAGTGCGACAAGTATGTTATCCCATTGCCATCTCTCTCAACACCGCAGGGAAACCTCAAGGGCCCTTCCCACCTCTGCCGTAATGGCCCCTCCCAGCTCTCAAAGGAGCGCAATACCCAGACCTAGGGAATCAGGATTGGCTCGGGACTCGAGGCGTGTAATTGCCGGCTACCGCTCCCACCAGTGCTGACAATTGAGGTCTCTTACACCACCTACCGGGGCCATGGCTCCCGAAGGGCAAGCAAATTCGCTGGGGTTTCTCAGCCCCAAGCTCTACAAACTTAGGGTCTGAGGGAGGCAATTAAGGAGAGTGTGCCCAGCCGTTCATGGAAACAGGGCTACCAGGAGCAGAGGCCTGGCTTGTAACCAGTATTGTGGTGAGCGTCACAGGTGAGTGGGGCCTGGCTTGAGGAAGCACAAGAGAAGGCCCTAGGCACTCAGGGTTGGAGACCCGCCCAGTCTGGGAGGAAGAGCTGCTGCACAGTGATTGGTTCCCACTTATTGAGAAGAGAAGCTTGGCCCAGTGCGCACAGCTCCACCTACTGGAAGAGAAGTTAATTGAACTCTAGGACTGCATGTATTATTACTATTTTTTTATTTGTATTTTTTTCTTTTTCTTTCATTTTCATTTTTGTTGTTGTTGTTCATTAACTTTTTTAAATGTTTTTATTTTTTTAATTTCTTTTATTTTATTATTATTATTATTAATATTATTATTTTAAATTTTAATTTTCAATTTTTTAATCATCATTATTACTTAAAATTTTCTTTCTTTATTTTCTATTTTTTTGTCTTTTCATTTCATTTCAATTTTTTTATTCCCCCTTACTTGAATTCTACCTGCCTACTCTCATTCTCTTTAGTGACTTCTCCCTTCCCTTCTAATATCTTTCCTCTCAAGCATCAAATAAATTTATAAGAGTAAGCAGTAACTCAGTAGTCAAACAGAACGAGAAGTAACATGAGAAGCATAAAAAAGCAAGGAAGAAAAGGAGTACGAACAATGAAGGACAGCCTAAATATTCAAGAGCACCTAGAGTCATCAGAAAAATGGTCATATAAAGAACTCAAGGAATACCTTAGACAGATGGAATGGAACCTTAAAGAGGATACGAGACAGCAAAAACAAACAGTGATAGAACGCATTGAAAATAAATTACATAAACAGATAAAATAAGAAATTAAGCATCTTTATCAGGAGATAGAGATTATTAGAAAAATCAAACAATAATTCTAGAAATCAAGGAAATGATAAACCAAATTAAAAATTCAATTGAGAGTATCACTAACAGTGTAGAGCAAGTAGAAGACAGAATGAAGACAAAATATATCATCTTGAAAAAAGTCTAGCCAACAAAGAAATGCTGTAAAAAATTATGAGAAAACATTCAAGAGATATGGAATAACATAAAAAAAAAACTAATGAGTCATATGGATAGAGGAAGGTACAGAGATTCAAACCAAGGGAATGAGAAATCTGCTGAATGAAATATTACAGAAAACTTTCCAGAAATAAAAATGGAAAGGGATAAACAAATTGTAGATGCTTACAGGACATCGAGCACACAAAATCACAGTAGACCAATGCCAAGAAACATTGTTATGAAGATATGCAATATACAGAACAAAGAGAAAATATTAAAAGCTACCAGAGAAAGGAGGCAGATTAGAATCATTACAATCAGGGGTAAACCAAAAAGGTTAACAATGGATTTTTCATCATAGATGCTGGAAGTGAGAAGATCCTGGAAGAACGTACTTCAAACACTGAAAGACAATGGATGCCAACCAAGAATTATGTATCCAGCAAAATTAAGCTTAAGGTAAGACAACGAGATAAAAATATTTCATGATAAACAAAACCTAAAAGAATTTGCAGCCAGATAACCAGCATTGCAAAGCATCTTGAGCAAAACACTACACGAGGAAGAAATGAAAATCAACAACGAAAACCATGAGTGAGAAGTGCCTCAGTAATGACAGAGGGTGGGGGAAAAGCTAATCATGGAGAAACAAACTAATTTAAAAAAAAGATATAAGCAAACATGGGTGGCAGTACAAACCATATATCATTAGTAACTCTAAAAGTAAATGGCTTAAACTCTCGAATAAAGTGACATAGGCTTGTAACTTGAAATAAAAAAAAAATCCAACAATATATTGCCTCCAGGGGACACATCTGAATGGAAAAGACATACACAGGCTGAAGGTGAAAGATTGGGAAAATTTATACCATGCACACGGTCCTCGTAAGCAAGCAGGGGTGGCCATCCTCCTATCGAATAAAATCGACCTCAAGACTAATTTAATCAAAAGGGATAAAGAAGGACATTATATACTGCTAAAATGAACCATTCACCGACAAGACATAACAATTATCAATATTCACGCAGCAAATAATGGTGCTGCGATGTTCATAAAACAAATTCTCCTCAAGTTAAAAAATCAAATAGACCACAATACAATAATTATGGGTGACTTCAACTCACCTCTCTCACCATTGGACAGATCCTCCAAACAAAAGTTGAAAAAAGAAACTATAGAACTCAATCTCGCAATCAATTCCCTAGACTTAACTGACATATATAGAATATATCAACCATCATCAAGTGGATATACTTTTTTCTCAGCAGCACATGGATCCTTCTCAAAAATAGACGATATGTTATGCCATAGGGCAACCCTCAGTAAATATAAAGGGGTGGAGATAATACCATGAATTTTTTGTGATCATAATGGAATGAAACTGGAAACCAATGATAAAAGAAGGAAGAAAAAATCATACATCACATCCAAAATGAAGAATATGTTACTGAATGATCAATGGGTTACAGAAGACATAAAGGAGGAAATCAAAAAATTCTTAGAGATAAATGAAAATACAGACACAACATATCAGATTCTATGGGGTACAATGAAAAGAAGTTTTAAGGGGTAAATTCATCGCCTAGAGGTCATTCCTCAAAATAGAAAAGAAAAACAAATAAATGAGCTCACACTTCATCTCAAAGCCTTAGAAAAGGAAGAGCAAAACAACAGCAAATGTAGCAGAAGGCAAGAAATAATTAAAATCATAGCGAAATTGAAACAAAAGAAACTATTGAAAAAATTAACAAAACTAAAAGGGGTTCTTCAAAAAGATAAATAAGATAGACAGACCCTTAGCCATGCTAACGAAGAGAAGAAGAGAGAGAAATCAAATTACTAACATACGGGATGAAAAAGGCAATATTACAACAGATGCTACATAAATACAGAAGAAAATTAGAAATTATTTTGAAAACCTGTATTCCAATAAAATAGAAAATAGTGAAGACATCAATAAATTTCTTAAGTCATATGATTTGCCCAGACTGAGTCAGGAGGAAACACACAATTTAAACAGACCAATATCAATGGATGAAGTAGAAGAAGCAATCAAAAGACTACCAACCAAGAAAAGCCCAGGACCGGATGGGTATACAGCAGAGTTTTACAAAACCTTTAAAGAAGAATTAATACCAATACTTCTCAAGTTATTCAGGAAATAGAAAAACTGGGAGCTCTGCCGAATTCATTCTATGAGGCCAACATCACCCTGATTCTGAAACCAGACAAAGACACCTCAAAGAAAGAAAACTACAGACCAATATCTCTGATGAACCTAGATGCAAAAATCCTCATTAAAATTCTGGCGAATTGGATAGAAAGGCACATCAAAAAAATCGTGCACCATGATCAACTTGGATTCATCCCTGGGATGCAAGGAGGGTTCAATATATGGAAATCAATAAATGTTATTCACAACATCAATAGACTTAAAGATAAGAACCATATGATCATCTCGATAGACGCAGAAAAACCATTCAACAAAGTAGAGCATTTCTTTATGTTCAAAACATTTTAAAAACTAGGGATAACAGGAACTTACCTCGACATTGTAAAAGCTATCTATGTTAATCCTCAGGCTAGCATCATTCTGAATGGAGAAAAATTGAAGGCATTCCCTCTAAAATCTGGAACAAGACAGGGATGTCCTCTATCACCACTTCTATTCAATATAGTTCTCGAAAAACTGGCCAGAGCAATTAGAGAGATGAAAGACATTAAAGGCATAAAAATAGGAAAAGGAGAACTTAAATTATCACTATTTGTACATGACATGATTCTATACATAGAAGACCCAAAAGGGTCTACAGAAAAAACTACTAGAACTCATAAATGAATGCAGCAATGTGGCAGGATACAAAATCAACATGAATAAATCAAAGGCATTTCTGTATATCAGCGACAAAACTTCTGAAACAAAAATGAGTCAAAACACTGCATTCCCAATTTCCTCAAATAATTAAATACTTGGGAATCAACCTAACAAAAGAGGTGAAAGATTTATATAATGCAAACTACAGAACCCTAAAAAGAGAAATAGAATAAGATCTTAGAAGATGGAAAAATATACCCTGTTCATGGATAGGCAGAACTAACATCATCAAAATTGCTATATTACCAAAAGTTCTCTATAGGTTTAATACAATGCCAATCAAAATCCCAAAGGATTTTTTTTTGTAGAAATAGATAAAGCAATCATGAAATTCAAATGGAAAAATAAAAGACCCAGAATAGCAAAAGCAATTCTAAGCAGGAAGTGTGAATCAGGCAGTATAGTGATACCAGATTTCAAACTATATTACAGAGCATTCATAACAAAAACAGCATGGTACTGGTACCAAAACAGGCGGGTGGACCAATGGTACAGAATGGAGGACACAGAGACTAATCCAAAAATCTACAACTGTCTTATATTTGATAAAGGAGCTAATGGCCTGCAATGGAGGAAGGATAGCATCTTCATCAAATAGAGTTGGGTAAACTGGAAATCCATATGCAACAAAATGAAACTGAATCCCCTCCTCTCGCCATGCACAAAAGTTAACTCAATGTGGATCAAGGAGCTAGATTCAAATCAGAGTCTCTGCGTCTGATAGAATAAAAAGTTGGCTCCTATCTACATATTGTGTGGTCAGGCTCCAAATTCCTTAATAGGACACCCATAGAATAAGAGTTAATAATAAGAATCAACAAATGGGACTTACTTAAACTGATTTTTTTTTCTTAAAGAGAGAAACAATAAGAGAGGTAAATATGGAGCCTACATCATGGGAACAAATTTTTAGTCCTCACCCTTCACATGGAGCCCTAATATCCAGAGTATACAAAGTATACAAAGAACTCAGAAAATTAGACAATAAGATAACCAATAACCCAATGGGCCAAGGACCTGAACAGAAACTTCTCAGAGGAGGACATAGAATCAATTAACAAGTACATGAAAAAATGCTCTCCATTTCTAGCAGTAAGAGAAATGCAAATAAAAACCACCCTAAAATACCATCTCAATCCAGTGAGATTGGCAGCCATAATGAAGTCAAACAACAACAAGTGCTGGCGAGGATGTGGGGAAAAGGGTACTCTTGTACATTGCTGGTGGGACTGAAAACTGGTGCGGCCAATTTGGAAAGCAGTATGGAGATTCCTGGGAAATCTGGGAATGGAAGCACCATTTGATCCAGCTATTGCCCTTCTCGGACTATTCCCTGAAGACCTTAAAAGAGCGTACTATAGGGATACTGCCACATCGATTTTCATAGCAGCACAATTCACAATTGCTACACTGTGGAACCAACCCAGATGCCCTTCAATAGATGAATGGATAAAAAAATGTGACTTTTATATACTATGGAGAATTACGCAGCACTAAAAAATGACCAAATCTTGGAATTTGCAGGGAAATGCATGGCACTGAGCAGATTAGGTTAGTGAAGCTAGCCAATCCCTAAAAAACAAATGCCAAATGTCTTGTTTGATATAATGAGAGCACCTAAGAACAGAACAGGGAGGAAGAGCATGAAGAAAAGATTAACATTAAGCAGAAACATGAGGTGGGAGGGAAAGGGAGAGAAGAGGGAAATTGCATGGTAATGGAGAGAGACACTTATTGTTACACAAAATTACATATAAGAGGTTGTGGGAAAATAAACAAGGAGAGAAATGATTTAGAGTAGGTATGGTAGAGAGAGAAGATGGGAAGATAGGGGAGTGGGGATAGTAGAGTATAGGAAAGGTAGCAGAATACAACAGTAACTAATAGGGCATTATGTAAAAATATGGATGTGTAACTAATGTGATTCTGCAATCTGTATTTGGAGTAAAAATGGGAGTTCATAACCCACTTGAATCTAATGTATGAAATATGATATGTCAAGAGCTTTGTAATGTTTTGAGCAACCAATAAAAGAAAAAAAAAGTAGCAATATATATGCCAATAGAAATTCATCATGAAATGTATATAATCCACAGATCGAAAAATATTCATTTTACTGAACATGGATTCATGTATAATGTTTTTCAACTAGGAAGCTCACCCATAGGTTGAATTTTCAGTTCCAACAGCGTTTAGGAGGAGTGATCTCTTCTCTCAATTTGCATCTACCAATTCAGCCACCTCACAAGTGTATACGAGTGATATCAGGTAGAATTCTATATGTGCATATAAACATACATGTGCTGAATAGGCTACAGAGAAAGGGAGATAGGGATTCACATATTTGCTAATTTTAAAAACACATGTAGAACTATTTCAACAAAAAATTGACTAGACTTATAACTCCTACATTATATAATGCAAAAGGCAATTCCAACTATACACCATGCGTCCTTTGAACTGCTTGTGTTTCTTCTCTTTTTGGCTTATTTTTCACCATCATATTAGGATTATTAGAGACTAGTAGGGTATGGGTTATAGTGTCAGGGATTCAGTATTTCAAATGGAAATTGAAAAATGAATCCAATGTGTATGTAAATATGTGCTACACAAAAATCTTCCCACTCACATCCAGAACAATGCCTTGACATTACCTACGCCCCAAGTAAAACACAATTAGAGTAGAAAAGTGTGAAAATCTATGAATACAAATATGGAATGGAATATGCTCGGGAGTTCACAACCTTGGAGGTGGTAGAGGAGTTTCCAAAAGTAAAGGACAGGGTAAACACTCCACAAACAAGGAACTCTGCTGGCCTAAGAATTCTTGGGAAACGGCTTCTGAGGTTGGGCACTTGAAATATATGTTGTTGTCATGAGCTTTAGCTTACTTTGTAGTGAGACCATCAAAGCTGGGTCTGCATCTATGTGACCGAAAGACATGGTTTCTTATATTCCAATGAACATGAGGCAGCAGTGCTCAATTCTCTCTTTGTAGCTAAACTGTGTCCATTGGAAGCTAAGTGTCTCCCGGTGGGGACTGCGAAGACATTTGGTCATCCTCCACTTTTCGTGGTATTTCTTGCTTCTGCACTGGGAATTTGGTATTTGCTTCACAAAACACAAAAAGTTCATCTGGGATACAGTGCTGGAGGGAGTTCTGTCACGTGTGGTGGGTCAGGGTCTGCAGGAGAATGCACCAACCAGGCTTCTATCCCACATAGCTTGCACCAATAACCATAGCAACCTGATTCTGAATATTGCCCTGAAAACTCTCCATTTAACAAGATGCCTTTACATATAAGGGTCTGATGTCTGCACTATATCAGTCACAAAAAATTTGGAAGCCAATGGCAGATTCACATGGCCCCAACATGATGTTTTATCACACACCTGCCCACCACTGCTCTAGCCCCCCTACTCAGCAGGCTCCAAATTACTGGCTTCTCTTGTTCTACACCATTTTAATGAAACCCAGTCAAAAACAAGGCACTGTCTGGTATACACATGATCAGCAACAGGACATCAAAAGTTTCTGCAGTGCCACCTGGTCATGGGAATTTCAAAAATTTCATGGTATTTATCTAGCAATTTTTCAAGGGTGAAGTTAGAGGCACTGTGGGTTTCAATTCATTCAGGAACCATTAAGAGTTGAGAAAGTTCATTTCAATGAAAGCTCTGGAGAACTCTCACAGTCAATGCTTCTCAAACAGTTGCCAAAAGGTCTCCTAAAGCCAGGCCAATTGACATCTACAATGTGAGGTCCATGTGTGTTTTGACTCTCAAATATGGCTGCTAAGTCTTTCAGAATAAAATCATGTGATATCCTGGCTGAGATTCTCAGGCCTCTGTGGAAACCACCCTGGGCCTAGATCTCAGTTTCCAAGAGTGAGTCTCATGCGTGGCCTCCTAAAATCCCAACACAATTCATGGCAATACTTCTCTGAGGTCAGTTTCAGAACTCAGTCTCTAAGGGGAATCACACCAGAGTTCAAGCCCAGGTGGCCCCATCATCCCTTCCATCCGCCAAAAAATGACCACAATTAAAATCAAAACACTACCACAGGGCCATCATCTTCTTCCATGTAGACACTCATCATAACCTCTAGCTGGAGGTTTCTATGAGCCCAAGGTAGTGTCCGAATAAGCTCACTTGCCCCTCATTTGCCTAAAATCATGATGGCCTGGACACTCTTCCTGTGAACCAGGAATGATCAAATATTCCTGCTGTTAAAGTGTTCCACTTCTCTAATTTGAGGCCTACTGGCTGTAGGGTATAGATTCTTTATGTGATTTGGAGTCATGAGAAAACCCAAGCAAATATGGGCTAGCCTCTGCAGGGATTTCAAGAACTCATTTGACCCAAAGGATCCCTATTCTCACTTGATGGAGGTCAGGAACCTAAAACAAGAGGGCAAAAATATTCACCCACAATGACTGCTCTTTTGGCCATTTTAGTTTTGGAAACACATGGGATCTTTCTTTAGATCCATCAGGTGCTGAGAATCTAAGCCACAACCTCATACAAGGACAAGAGGCTGATTCAGACACATCCCAATCCAAATCAATTAAGCAAAGAGCCACTGGTGATGTCCATACATTTCCATATGAAAACAGTTTTCTTCAGGCTACACAAAGGGGTGGCCTGAGGCAAAGACCTTCCTGACATTCAGGGTAATAGAAATAGAAGTAAGCAAATGGCCCAAAGAAGGGTTTCTCCACTGAGACTTTACTGGTCACACTGAAATCTGAGTTTTCTTAGATGCTCCCATTCCCTTCAGCTATCCAGTACATGGCCATGTCACAGAACCTTGTGGTGTTACATATTTGGGAAATAAAACCATGAGTCTATTCTGGAGAGTGGCCAGAATTCACGAAGAAAACAGGAACTTTAGAAGATAATAGATGTTGCCCATCCATAAGGCAAGCTGCAGTCCATTCATTAATTGGGCAGTATGAATGCGAGGAAGCTTTCAACTAGAGACAACACATCCATTGATGCATTCTCTTTTCTAATGTCTACAACCACGGATACAGTGGGATACACAGACTTAGAAACACTCACCATGTCAAACGACTTACTAGAAACAGTCCACTCCAAACCAAACAAACCACCTTTCCTACCTATTCTCAGAACATGAGAAAAAACCACAAACTCACACCTACAACGGCAAAGGCACTTCCTTCCCCCAAATAGGTCTGTGACTATCCGGAATGTCTTCTGACTGGTGGGCCATATTATGTTCCCCCAAAATGGCCTGTCCTGTTTCAGATCTGGTCTCCTTGGCCAACTCTGTGAAGTTGTCAGGAGCCAACGGTGAGCCACTACCTGCTTACTCAGGAAAGGCCCCTCTTCAGAGCTCTGCTGGCATTTGGCCATCCTCACATCAGTGGGTACCAAGAAAGACTGACTATGTCTTTGGGAAAAGCAAACAAGTTAGCCCACTGGAACTGGGAGT